>NC_059433.1:83190534-83490534 GCF_021028975.2 Sphaerodactylus townsendi | reverse complement strand
TTGCTATGGGCGCAACCCCTCATAGTCTTGCAAAATGAATTAATTGAAATTAATAGGACATTTTTTTTCTTGGGCCTGCACAAGTGAAATTCTAGGGCTGGGGAAGGGCTGTGGTTCAGTGACAGAGCCTCTGCTTGCTATGCAGAGATCCCAGGTTCAATCCCTGACATATCCAGTTAAAGGGTCTGGCAGTGCATGATGGGAAAGTCCTCTGCCTGAGACTTTGGAGAGCTGCGGCCATTCTGAGGAGACTGCACTCACTTTGATGGACCAAGGGTATAAGGCAACTTCATGTGTGTTCATGTGTGATATACCTAGAACCGTCTTCTCATGCACATGTTTTCCTCTGATCTATTTTTGCTTATTTAAACAATTTATAATCCAGTTTTCTGATCCAGAGCCAGAATGCAAACAATAAAGTGCAAACCTTTTAAAAAGTTAAAATAAAACATGCAGACGAAATATTTTTTAAAAGTAGCAACAAGGTTATCAAAAGAAAAACAATGAAACTTGAATTTTTTAAAAAAATGTGAATGCATAAATTAATCCATTTCCACTCCTGAAATTCAGCTATAAAATTAGAATACATTAAATCCTGGGCCACTTAATTCCTTTTGTATCGTTCAGTGGACATTACAACAGCACAGCAGAATTATTTTGTGCTCTTAGGTCCCCCTGCCCCAATTTCTAATTTTAAGTCATGGGCAGCCCCATCCACAACCCAGGCTACACATCGCAGCTGCACCAACTGCCCCCCCCCCCCCAAGGCTTCCCAGCAACGTGGGGAAGGCAAAAAGCCTCAATGAGCTGTACTGCACTTATACCAGCCAAAAGGCTGGCCCAAGTGCAGGTTGTGGCCCAACTGCAAAGGACAAGAAGGAGCCAACTAATGTTCCTCCCAACTCCTCCCCAGTCCCACCCCAGCTCACCCCCCTGCCCCCCATGCCAGCAGAGCTACAGGGATGCTGCTCCGGCATCCTACTCCATGCCTTACCTCTGGGGGAGGGCAGCGACAGCCTCCTGGTGGCGGTTTTGACCCTCTGCCAGGATAAGTGTACCAGAGAGGACAAATCCACCGGCATGACTGTCCTGCTGCTCCCACTGGCAGATTTGCTCCCGCCCCCCTGGATGGGGTCTCATATGCCATCAAAATTAAATGTCAGAATTCATGTTTAGACAAAATACAACGATCTCATTTTGGTGAATATCATGTACTTGGAGACAGATTATCTAGGTGTTGAGTAGGCTGTATATACTATTCAGAGTTGCCTCAGAGATTTATGTAGTACAGCTAACAATAACCATCTTTTCCTTCTTACCAGTCAAGCAAGGTACCACAGAATCAGGTGCATACATTTAGCAGAATTTATACACTGGCTCTATAGAAACCTGCTAAATGCATATTGAAGATGTACAACAAATGGCGTAACTAATATTTATATTCTGGAGCTATGATATGTTGGCACTAGTTTATACTAGCATTATTTCTCCAGCACAAGCCAATTCTTAATACTGTGTGTTTACAATGAGCTATTGGATATATTAATAATAAGAATCCTTATTATTGTGTCCACAGCCAAGCAAATTCTCCTTGGCCACTGGAAAATAGCTAAACCCCTTGCATCTAGGATAACTTTCTTCCTATTGCTCTAATCCCCCACTGAGAAAACCTGGGGCTCCATTTAAATGGTTTCATGTTGCCTGATACCTCACATATTTTGGTAGCATAGAACAAATATAATTAACTAAAATACAAGATGCTAAGATGCTCCATAAACTCAAAATAGTAAGACACACCCCCCCCCCCACACACACACACCAGTCTTAAAATGCACAGCTTTACAAGTGACTGTTCTACTTAGTTTCTGTAGGTATGCTGCTGGTGATGTCAAAAGGTGGAAGTGTTCAACCCAAAGAAGGACAATGAAATGTGTCATTTGTAGCTTACCTAAATCAACAACCCATTCAAATAAAACAAGCCTTCTTTTCAGTTGGATGTTTCTTCCCCCAGGATACACACCGCTTTCTCTGCCATAACAGGGTAAAAAAGTTAGCAAGTGCCATACAGCAGTACAGGAGCTTAGTCACAACCATACATGCTAACATTTTGGCCTTATCAGCTACACACACAGGAATAACTTCTGCATTAAAGCAGAATAAAGCAGTAACGTCTGCATCCATGTATACAAATCAGGTAACTTTGCTTTAAGCCAGTTTTCAACCTTGCCTGCAATGCTGCTTTCTCCCACTAGATGGCTTCAATATATTTTGCTCTCCAAAGTGTTATACAGTCAGCTGTTCATGATTGTTTTCTCTTTGGTATTCTTGCATATTGCTCAACTGTCAATTATGTTGCTATTTGAGCATGGAAAATACTGGGTTGGTCATAAATACATATATTATAAATACATAAATAAATAACCATAAATAATGGCCAGGCACAACACATTGTACAACTCTGCATGGATAGGGGGAATTAAAAGCCTGTGTCAGGTAGTCTTATAGTGATTCCATTCCATGTATGCCATTCTCCATATGTGTGGAAGGAAAACAATTCCTCCTGCTCTGATTCCCACCGGTTGCTCAGGGAGGCAGGACTAATTTTTTCACTTCCTATCTCCTGCACAGGAGCCTCTTGAGCCCAGTTTGAAAACTTCCTGAGCTAAACCAAGGACAGGAAAGAGTATAACAAGCCACAGAGCATTAACAAGAACAGGTGTAAAAGCACTGTTGTAATGAAGAAAACTGTGAAACCAAGGGGAAGAAAAGAAGCTGATTTTGGGGAAGTATGGTCAACTGTCTTCCCTCAGTGTTTGGTTGCCTGAGATATTCAGGATTCTGCATGGTTTTTCTGCCATCTTCCCTGTCTCTGCAGTACATCAACAATTATAACTATACTTTTTTTTTTAGGTGGGCACAAGCCAAGGTCAGGTTGGGAGACAAGCAAACAGAAGGCATAGCACAAGCTGAGATAGGCTCAGGATACTCAGCAAAATCACTACACGGTACTGGCAGGTAGTAGAGACGCTGCAGTTTTTCCCTTGGCCTTTTTTAAGGCAGGCACCCACCTGGTAGCCAGAAATGCTGTGCACCTGGCTTGTGCATCAGACCTGCTCCTGCAAGCATTATTTGTCATAGGTGAGGTCTGTTTGAAGCTGAGCAGCCAAGCAAGTGCTGTGTCTCCTCTCATGCAAGTCACTGAGCAGCTTTCTCCTGCAATGTTTCCAGGGCTCAGGAGAAGTGGGGAGATGCTGAGTCTCCGCATCTAGTTTGTGTGTGTGTGGGGGGGGGGGGGTTCTCTGCTTGTGTCTGGCTGTGGCTCTGTGTCTGGTCCTACATGGATTGTCCCATACTCCCCTAGTGCCTCCACTGCTGGTTAAGGAAACCAACAGTGTCTAATTCTTCATCTGAGGAATCCTCAGGGTTCTCTGGCATAGCTAAGCCGACTGGACCATGACACCAAGATGCCCACCTTACTTCACAGCAGAAGAAACCCTCACATTGAGTTATGAAAGGTTCTGTTCTTGCTCTGAAGAGGAGGGCATTTTGGTCTTGGGACTTCCAAAATCAGTGCCCCTCAATCCAGGTGGAAACTAGTTATCATCCATCATGTGCTGCAGTAGTCTGTGTCCAAAAGCGGCATCAGGTGATGCAAATGAGTTGAGCTTGCAATACCTGATATAGGTTGATTTGAAGGACTATGTGACTGCCACACAGATTTCCTCTCTTGAGGCCTGGTGGTTAATGGATGTATTAATAGCTGCATTTCATACCAAGTGTGCTGTGATGCCTGGAGGTATAGGAATGTTGTTGGCCTTGTAGACCTGGCAGATATATTCCCTTACTTGAGGCTGTCAAGGAAATTAAAAGGAAGTCCATTTTCCTGATAGGCTCCATGTGCCGGACATATATTCTGAGGGCCCTTTGCATATCTAATGTTTGCCAAGCTTTTTCTTTGGCATGGTTGGATTGTGGACAGAATGATGGTAAATGGCTGTATTGTCTTCTGCAGAAGAGGGTGTTAACATGAGAATGAAGGGGGTTCTGGTCAGAGCACCACCGTGTCCTTGTGGAAGATGCATAGACTTTTCCTCGTTGATGAATCTCCTAGTTCGGATACCCTTCTAGCTGAAGTCATCACTGTCTTCATACGTAAATTCTTAAAAGGAACTTCCCATAAATGTTCGAAGGATGCTGTAGTCAAAACTGACAGCACTACATGTAATGACCATGAAGGAAATCTGTGAACAACTGGTGGGGTGGGGTGGGGTGGGATGTGAGGATGCCTGCTCAAAGGAACCCTTGCCATCCGAGGTAGGATGGTTGCTATGGTCGCTACCCATTGTAGATGCCTGTAGTTGTTGATGAACCATGTCCTGTTGGAAGGCCAGTAGTGGGTCCAAGCCCAGATTAAATGGGTTAACATGCTTACATTGTCACCATCAAGTGAAAGCTTTCCATGTAGCATTGCATATGCATCTGGTGAATACTTTCCTGGAGACCATAATGGTTTCTGCTAATTTCGGAGAATGACCAAGTTCTAGGAGCCCTTGCCTTTCAGGCACTACACAATCAGATGAAGATAGTCTGGATTAGGATTTCACACCTGTCCCTGTTGAAGCATGTCTTTGACTCACTGGAATATGCAATGGAACATGCATGGATGATTCCACTAGTGATGGGAACCGCAGTCTGCAAGGCCACTCTGGAGCCACGAAAATCACATCCACTTACTCCTGACATATCTTCCGCAAGGCTATTACTATTACTATCATAGTAATGGCAGAAAGGCATACAGTACTTCTTCAGGCCACCTAGATGTTACAGCAAGAATTTTAGTACTTGATGACTGGATGCTGCACCAAAGAGGATCCAAACATGTACACAGTTGGGAGGTTTCCTTTTTAAGGACCCTTGATTTTCATCAATGATTTTCATCAGGCAGTCCATTTGGGTGTTGAGGGGGCCCTTAATGTGCTCTGCCATTATTGAATGCAGATGTATTTCTGCCCAAGCGGGATGCTTTTTGCTACTTGATGTGGATCCTCCCCCACCCCCACTTGTTGATATATGCCTTGGCAGAATGTTGTCCCCCCCAAACATTGGCCCTTGAGTTTTGATTGTAAGGTGAAAAGTGCTTTTTTGTTGGCCCCGAGTTCCAGGGAGTTAATGCTCATCCACCTTTCTTCTTGGGTCCAGGAACTGTAAGCAGTACAAGGGCTCCCCAGCTGGATAGAGTAGCATCCGTGAAGCTTCATATGAGGTTCTCCAGGATATGATTGGCCTTGCCTTAGCTTGCTGAATTTATTCCACGGGATCATACTTAGTCTTATTTACACATAAGGATAGAGTCAATTTCTCGTCCTTTTTTTGAAGGATCTCCAGCTGGTTAGGATGGAGGAACCACTGAAGAAGCTTGGAGTATATCTGTGCCCACAGAACTGATACTGTGCAAGAAATCATAAGATCCTGAAGTGTTATTAACTGGGTCATCTTGGCCTTGACAGTGCTTTAGCCAGATTGGAGATCTTGATCACCTTGTTCTCTGGAAGAAACAACATGTTCTTTCAGGTATCAATAATGACTCCTAAGTGTGGAATCTGAGAAGGAATCAGGCTGCTCTTTTCTCACAGAATTACAACTTGTCTGTAGATATCAGTTCCTTTGAAGAAAATGGATGCTTTGGAGGCTGGACTCAATGGCTTTAAACCTTGCTGAGCTCCCTGTCTTCCCAGACCCTGCTCCCCTCAAGCTCTGTCCCCAAACTTCTAGGAATTTCCCAACCCAGAGGTGGAAACCTTATTACCTGGAGGCTGAGAATATCAGAGGAAGTTGGCAAGGATGCCTCAAAAGAGGGCCATGACTAGAGTGGCAGCCAGTCGTGCAACTCGAATTCTCAGAAATCTTGCCAGTATCTCCTGTCATTTTGCCCAGCAGCCTCTGCTGCAATTAGCACTTATTTTTATTGGCACTTTATTTGCTCCTAAAGCAGTTTTGGGTCACTACCTCGTGCCATTCTATGGTTCTACCTTTTCCTACCTTTAATCTCTATTAATTTATGTTCACACTCTAGGAAAATTTTGTGTTCACTTAGTCTTTTTGACTTTGAACATTTTTATCTGAGGGAAAAAATGGAAAACCATCTTAATTCAACCAAAACTGATGGCAATAGATATGTGCAGGATGAAAAATGGCATAATGGGAAAGAAAATTGGTTTTTAAACCTGGGTTCTCCTTTTAATGCTACTACGAAAGGTGGAAGGCACTTACCCACCTGGTGTTTTTTTTAAAAAAAAATTCTTATCAAGGTAGTATCTGAAAACAAAAGGAGACAAATAAACCAGAAGTCCCATGGCATCTTAATGACTAACCACATTTATTTCAGTGTAAACATTTATGAGTCAGAGCTGACTTCATTGGATGCACTGAAGAAGTCTATGCTTTTAGACTGATGCTTTTATATTTATAATACAAAGGTGGTAGTGGAGCGGTGGTGATGTTACACAGAGAAGCCAGTTTAAGAAGAAGAGTTTAGATCTATACCACGTCTTTCTCTCCTGTGAGGAGATCAACGTAGCTCCTTTTCCCTTCCTCTCCCCACAACAGACACTTTGTGAGGTAGGTGGGGCGGAGGGAGCTCTGAAGCTCTGAAGAACTGTAATGAGTGCAAAGTCACCCAGCAGACTTCTTGTGGAGGAGCAAGGAAACATCCAGCTCACCAGATAAGAGTACTCCGTTCACGTGGAGGAGGGGAAATCAAACCCGGTTCTCCAGATTAGAGTCTACTGCTCTTATCCACTGCACCACACTGACTCTTAAAACAAGATCCAACAAAGAAAGACTGTTTGAAACCAAAAAGGGCCTGCCGTTCAAGGCCCATGTGAGAAAAACGTGATTGTCCAGGATAGGTTTCTTGGCATAGACGGGTTTGAACTTCCTTTCACCTTGTTATATAACTTAGCAATTGCCTTGCCAGCATTATTTTAACTGTTTTAGCTTTATCTATAGCATAGCAAAAGGCATGGAAATATTGTTGTCAGTTGGATGTTTTGAATAAGATTTTATTTTCTTTAGGTGTGTGCAGGTTGGCTTTTTAGTGGAATATTTTTTTAAAAAATACAAGATAAAGAAGAGCCTTGCATAATCCAGTTTAAAATGTATCTTGTATAGCAGAGGCTTATTTATTTATTTACTTACCAACCAGGCAGCCCAATCCAACCAGGGTGTGTGTGTGGTGGTGGTGGTGAATGGGTTGTTGGAGCTGGCGCAGGTTGCGCAGGCATGTTTGCCCTCTCTGCTAGTGTAAGAGGCACTTATGTTGACAGGATGGGCAGATTGGGAGGTTGGGAGCACTGCGGACCTCGGCAGCGCCCAACCTGGAAGACAGCCTGGCCCCCATATTTGTGTCACCGTCCCTGCAAATGCTGTCGCAGGTGGGGGCATGCCATAAAGGGACAGCCAGAAAGGTAAAGTGATTAGAGACCACTTTATCTAGGAGACCAAGGCTGGAGCAAACTTTAGTGGGTTTTGTTTGTTTTGCTACAAATTGCTTGGCCGGTATTTTCCATGTACGGTTCAGTCAATGATTTACAATTTAACAGCCGACTTTGTGGGATTCTGTTTCTCGTGACTCATATCCACAGCTTGGTGCCATGTTGCTATGCCACCGTGATCTTTTCTGTGCAACCTATGGACACTGATGTCCTCTGCAAATTTCAAATCTCACACACAAACAGAGCATTCCTGTACTGACTTTACCCCCCCACTTCCCCTTAGTAATATATTGCTTCTTAAAAATTTCAGGCCCCATCTTCTAAATAACACCTATTATCAAATCTGCCACCTCTGTGAAGGGCTGGCTTGCTTCAATGTAAGCTAAAGGTCTGCAACCTGCGGCTCTCCAGTTGTTCGTGGACTACAAATCCCATCAGCCCCTGCCATGCCAATTGGCCATGCTGGCAGGGGCTGATGGGAATTGTAGTCCATGAACATCTGGAGAGCCGCAGGCTGCAGACCCCTGAAGCAAAACTTGCGACCCTCACAGTAGTACTGACCTCCCCACCGCGCATGAACAAACCTCTGAGCCGATACTCTTGACACACCTTGTGGCAGCGAACCCCATCATTAAATCAAACTGAATTAAATGATTCAATCCCTTCCGTCATCCTCCCTCCCCGCCAGTGTGAGGCGCGCTCCCTTTAACAGCCAGGTCCTTGAGGCGGAGCCGGCCACAAACTTTTGCGCAAGTTTTGAGCCAGCGAAACGCCTCACGGAGCGCCTGCCTTCGGGCCTCGCAGCCCCCGAGAGCTTCCCTCACGGGAAAGGGGTCGTCGTCGCGCCCCCCACATGGAGTACTTTACCACCTTCACGGGCAAGGGCGGCCGCTTGCTGAGGGGCACTGCCAGCCGCCTGTGGGAAGCCGTGCCCGGCGCGGGGAGCGTCCGCCAGGTCCGCTTCCAGGACTCGCTCCACGAGGGGGAGCCCAAGGCGACGCCCCCATTAGGTATGGGGGTGGGAGAAATGCGTTTAGGGGGGCTTTCTTTTTTAAGCGTGGGGCTCCACAGGAGCTGTGGGACGACGGGGTTAATACAGGAGACGCGCATTGATTTCTTTAAATGTGTTCCATTTGACAACACGTCCCGCCCTTTCCCGCAGTGTTCGGCTGCCCTTGCACGCCTCTTGCAGGCTCTTGCTGTGGGGCGCTAAACTGGAACCACTTCTGCTCGCGTTGGGGAAATGCATTTGCTTCTCTCTCTCTCTCTCTCGCACGGCAGCCATAATTAGCGTTACAGCCCGCAGTGTCGTTGCTTTCTTAAACTGAGGAAACTTTTCTTAAAAAGAGGAGACTTGTTGCTGGAATCTGCCTGCGCCATTTTTGGGGCATTGCATGAGGCGGGGTGGCAGTTGAAGTAGTTAGCAGTGTGGCCACTTTGCCCTAAACGTCTTTCACCTCTTATCCCTTTTGTGACCCTCCTAACCGTGCACGCTCCCCTGCGGAGTTAGTACAGTGGGCTGAGACTAAAATAGCTGCGTAGGATTGCATGGCAAATGCTCCCTTTTTTAGAGGGGGTGGGGGATAGATACAAGGAAGCGAGAGAGGAGCTTAATGAGAGGAAATTGTTAAAGGCGGCTTGACACTGAAACTTCACAGTTCGGTTTGGGTTCCTTCCGTTGAGGAGACAATTACTTCTGCTCTTTCCACCCTCGCGTGGTTGTGCTGGTCAGAACCCCCACCCCTGTCATCAAGCAACATGATTTAAAAATAGCATGTCCTTTTAATCATATATTGGATCTCAGCTACAAGTTCATTGCAGAATATCATCTACACGTGGGATTTGTGGGGTGCATGTCATTTTCCCTTCCCCCACTATTTCGTTTTTCCCCTCACCCCTGAAGGTCTCCATAGCCTCTCCTTTTTCTGCTTACCAAGCAGCAAAGCCAACTTTTTCTGTCCTTATGTCTTCAGCTCCCCAATGGTGCAGTTGTGTGGGCTGACTCGCATAGTACAGCACTTACAAGAACTTGTGGGGGACACATAATTTTCTCTTGTGTTTACCCTCCCAGTATTACACCCTTTCCCACGTTCTGTAAACTCCCATATTCTCTTCCCTTGCCCTGCTTTAATCTCTCCTCAGCTGTTCACAAATTTGCCTTTTGTTTGTCAAAGGCTTTCACGGCCAAATTCAACTGGTTGTGGTGGGTTTTCCAGGCTGTGTGGCCGTGGTCTGGTAGATCTTATTCCTGCATCTGTGCCTGGCACCTTCAGAGGTGTATCACAGAGAAAAGTCTGTTTCACACTGTGTCTAGCAAATTGCACCCAACACTTACTGATTGGTTCCCCATCCTGGGACATGGACAATGTACCCCACTAAACTTTCCTTCTCACTAGACACAGTGTGAAACAGACTTTTCTTTGTGATACACCTCTGAAGATGCCAGCCAGTGAGAGAGTCAGATTGGGAGAAAATTAACTGCACAGTATTTTTGAAGCGGATGGAATATTACTAGAGCAAGATGACAGATTTGTTTGGCTCCACTAGCATGACATTTCACTAATGTCTTCAATTAAAAAGAGGATAGTAGAGATCTTTCCTGCTGTTTTAAGTGGTGATGAAAACCATGTTTTCCATATCTTGTTCAGAATACATCAGGATGTTGAATCTGCAGTGCTTCATCTCCTTAAACTGTGAGGAAGTAATATTCAGGATGTTTTGGTGGTGTGGAATTTTCCCATGTAAGAGTGCTTCTGTAATTCCAGCCGAATGAGATAAAAGGACACTTTGATTCAGACAGGATATACCACAAGTTCTCATAATCTCCTGCTTCTCCTTCTCTCTCTCTTTCTTTTGTGATTGTTTTTGGGTATGTTTCTTCTGCATAAATGAAAATCAGGGTACACACAAGCTAATACCATGTGGCACACAGGAGGAATCTGATCATGTGTATGTAGGAGTCATTGACCTCAGTAGAAAAATATTTAATAGGATTTTTTCCTGTTTGATATTTGGACGAGCTCCCAATGTATTAGTTTTGCCATAAGAGAAGTAGGTAAAATACCCCCCCCCCCCCCAGAAATAGATGTATTATTTGGGCATATTTTTGACTGTAGGAAGTGTGTTTGCTAAGGACTATCAGCAAATTCAAATATTGACTTAAACTCTACATTGAAAACAGTGGTTTCTGAAGTTTTTATTCCACTAATGGATCTGTGGGATCAAAGCAACTGATTGTTTCAGTTATCGTCAGGTACACAACTCTACATTGTACTAACTAGATAAAATTTGTCACATTTTGAACAATATGCACTTAGTATATACCTACGGTGTACCCAGGAATTAGTGTTACACTGGTCTCCAGGGTCCTGGAGAGGAAACTACAAGAAAAATCTGAGGGACCTAGGAATGTTCAATCTGGAAAAGAGGAGCTTGAAGGGGAACATGATTGCTGTCTTTAAGGCTGTTTAAAGAGGCTCTTTAAGGAGGACCAGAAGTTGTTCCTGTTGGCAGCAGAGGATAGGACCTTCAATAATAAGTATAAATTACGGGAGGGATGGTATTAGCTGAACATTAGGAAATAATATAGTGATGATAGTTCAGTAAGTGGTATAGGCTCCCTAGGAGGCAGTGAGCTCCCCCTCATTGGCAATCTTTAAGCAGCAGTTGGATACTGATTCTGTATTGAGCAGGGGGTTGGACTATATGACCTCTTTCAGCTCTGTGATTGTATCTAGTACTCTGTAGGTTATCATATATTAAAATCTTCATACTGTATACATTTTAGAAAGTATTTTGAGTGAGTAAAGCTTTTTCTCAAAAGTGTTCCATGCATTTCAAAAGGGAAAATATCTCTGGGATTTTTCATTGTGTTCTCAAATTTCCCTCTAGGAAACATCTGGAGAAGAAAGTCCACAGGACACTTTTTACCTTGAATTCTCCTGGTGATATCCCAAGCCTGCTCATCTCTAATCCCATTTCTGTGTTCCTTTTACTCTCCTAATATTATCACCATCAACCTTTCAAAAGTCTTCTGTTCCCCCAAACAGATATACTGTTTCTTCCTCTCTGTCCTTTTTGCTTGTTGGAACATTTATGTAACTGCCTCTTTCATTTCCTTCAAATCTCTCCTGGTAATTTTCTCTGTGCAGTATTTGACACAAGAATTTAGAGCACTTAAAATTATTCGTCAAGGATGCTGTGCAGTAGAAACTTTTTACGCTGAAGACATGCATGCAGGAAAAATAGTTTCATGGTCTGTCCAAGATCTCAGCCGGATGATTTTGCTTGCACTCTGGTCAATGCAGAGTTTGTTAACTTACAAATCAGCTTTTTATGCTTACTTATAGTAGTGATAAGTGCTTTGCCATATCAGTAGTCCGTATATGACCATTTTGAAAACTAATAGTATGGCCATGAACAAGCCCACATTCACTAAAGCACGCATGCATGTTGGCAAAACACCAATTAGTGCGTTGCTTAGAACATTTCTGTGTGGTGGAGAGTAGTGCCTTCAAACTGGTCTCAGTTACCTTGCTTCAATTCATTCCAGGTTTCAGTCTTTTTCTGGTTTATGGGACTCAATGCTATTCCTCCACACCATTTGTTCTTGCAAAACCAGCTCCAAGTCATGTTCCTGCTGTTCCTTGCGTCTGGAGGTTATTGTTCTCCAGAGGCTTCAGAAAGTTTCTAGACCAGTACATGAGCCAGTGTGGTGTGTTGTCGGACTGGAATCTGGGAAAGTCATGTTCAAATCCCCACTCAGCCATGGAAGCCTGCAGAGTGACTTTGCACCTGTCATCCATTCTTAACAGAACCTTCCTCACAAAGTTGTTGTAATGATAAAGTGGAGGAAAGGAGAATGATGTATGCAGCCTTGCAGAGAGCCAGCGTGGTGTAGTGGTTAAGAGCAGGTGGATTCTAATCTGGAGAACTGGGTTTGATTCCCCACTCCTCCACCTGAGTGTCAGAGGCTTATCTGGTGAACCAGATGTGTTTCTGCACTCCTACATTCCTGCTGGGTAACCTTGGGCTAGTCACAGTTCTTTGTAACTCTCTCAGCCCCACCTACCTCACAAAGTGTCTGTTGTGGAAAGAGGAAAGGAAAGGAGCTTGTAGGCTACCTTGAGTCTCCTTACAGGAAAGAAAGGTGGGGTATAAATCTAAATTCTTCTTCTAGGATAGAAATGAAGTGAATATATTATTAGGACTTCCAGTCATTGTGATACAGCAACATTCTTTTGTCCATTCCCTGATGCACATCACACTACACTTGAGGCATGATCATTGTGGTAGAACTGTTCACAGTAATCAATACAAAGGTGTATAACGATGGTGTATAACAGTGGTGTTTAACAGTTTCACAATGGTGTATAACAGAACTTCAAGCATTTAAGAAAAAAGCATTAGAAATGGATGTGTTGTTCAAGCAACTGTAGAGTCCCAGATTTACTCATTGAGAGTGTAATAGAGGACTGGCATAGCTGCAGGTTGGATTGAGAGATGCTGAAGTTGTTACTAAACTAGAGGACAAGGGCTTGATGACTGCATTGCATCCTGGTAAAACTGGCAATACTCTTTTTGTTCCCAACTCAACTAGGAGCATCATTACAGAGACTTGGATTGTCTTGGATCCTATTACTATGCCACCAATTTTTTTTTTTAGAAAAACAAATTGTTATCTTTATCTAAGACTTGTTCTAACTGAACAGGAATAAAAATAGCACTTTTGGGTTGTGACACCCCCCCATCCCCACCCCTCCACCCCCCATACACATCAGGAAAGGATATTGCTGAGGCCTGTAGAAAGAGACCTCCACAGATTTAACTTGTGTAGTTAAAATGGCGCCCACTTCTGGATTTAACCTGAGTATGTTTTCCCATAAGTTAATTTAAATTTAATATATAAGATAGATTAACTAGAACACCACAAATGCAGTCCATTGAACTAAAGGTAAAATAAATTTTACAGTATGTGCAAAAATTTATACTGTGTCTAATCAAAGCGCTGTGTTTTTAGATTCCTGTAACTCTGGATATTCTTGGTGTCTATATAATGGAAAGACAGACTTGTCATTAACACAGATGCTCCCTGCTTCAGAAAAAGAGCTAGCTTCTGCAAAGTGGGTGAAGGCTTCAGTTTATGTCAACCTCCTAGCAATTGCTATATTGATGTCATTTATGTTTCAGGAAGAGTTGAACCCTTATTGCTTGATGTAGTGGAATGAACTGGTAGAATAACATTTTTAATTGGTTGTGGTAGGTTTTCCAGGCTGTATGGCCATGGTCTGATGGATCTTGTTCCTAATGTTTCACCTGCATCTGTGGCTGGCATTTTCAGAGGTGTATCACAGAGGGAAGATGCCAGCCACAGATGCAGGTGAAACATTAGGAACAAAATCCACCAGACCATGGCCACACAGCCCAGAAAACCCACCACAACCAATTGAATCCGGCCGTGAAAGCCTTCGACAACATTTTAAATTCTTTCTTCTGGTGGAACAGCTTCTGGCGAAATGGGAGTGTGGTGCATCAGGGCAAATGATATGTTAGAGTGTTTCCCTTCTATGTGAACATTTAGTTTTTGGTGGAACTTCTGTGGGAAGGATTTGGAAGTGGTATTCTTTTCTTCACCCTGTTCTGAAGTGCGTTTGGCTGCCTCATTCTGCAGCAGGTGAGTTTCTAAAGAAGGCGAAAAGGCCTTGATATTTTGTTTTAGTTTCCTGTAAATAGGTTACAAAGATCGCATTACCTTCAAGTGAAACTTATCAATGCTGTTTTTGAGCCTGCTGTTTTTGAGGTTAATGTGGATTTGTGGTAGAGTGTTGTTATGGCTTCTTACTTTCCTTTTTGTTGGTGCGTGAATGGTTTGCTGCAGTGTGGTTAGGGATCAGTACTGTCCCCATCTGATTTGGAGAAGGTTTTGGTTAAACTGAGTACCCCTTTTCCCTGTGTTATTGTGTCCTCTGCTTATAGCTTTTTGTAATTTCACTATATCATAGTGTGGTCTATTTACTAAAGACTATTGTAGCCTATAGTGTGGCAGTAGATATGATAGTAGCATCCCTTTCTCATTAAACTGCATATAAAGAAGGAGCTGTGAGGTTGGTAGGTGCTGAGCAATTGAGGGGTACCAAACCCTGCTTCCATTGCACTCACTTCTGCTCTTGAAAGAAATGAAGCCAGGGCAAATCCTGCTGGGAAGCAAACTTAAGAAACAGTTCCTGTTCAACATCACCTCCATTGCTACCTCTCACTAAGACTGCCAGCTGCATGGAGGATCATGTCTCTTTAATGCTTTTTACCTCCATGAACATTAAGTGTGTATTAAAAGAACATGTTTTTTCTCCAGGCTTGTTGGCAACCCTACCTCTCACAGGGACCTTTGAAAATCAGTGTTCTTATCTTTATACATGTTTGCAGAGTTGCACTTAAAGAAACTGCTGCACTCATGGTTTGTTTGCCCACAAGATTGGTATTTTTTTAATATCAGGAAAAGCTGCTTGTTGGAATGGATTTCTCACATGGCAGAGCAAACTTGTTCCATGGCTGTGGAAAATGTATATTTAATCTTGTGTGTTAAAACTGTGTGAGTTAAAAGTATTAACAAGCACTCCAGCAATGAACTAGCACATTAAACACAGCATTGTGTGACTGGTAAGTCCTGTTTCACTGGTTTGTGCACGTTTCTGTTTTGATTAATCTAATTCTTCACATTTACAACTCAATATAAGTATTATTCCTTTTTTAAAAAAAAACTGCGAGCCTGAAAATAATGTCATGGCACTAATCTGTACAGATAAGAGGTATGGCCAAGGATCAATACTGGACCACCCTGCCTCTTGGATGTCTTGTACAGCAAAGGACTTATAGCATTGGCTTGATCTTCAAACACCTTGCAGAATATTACCAATTATACAAAATTATATTACCCATTATACAAAAGGCACTGGAGCAAATTAAACATCCTAAACAATAAAAGGCTAAGCAATCAAATGTCCTGACAACAAACCCTCCACCAATGGGGGAGCAGGACTCACAAAAGTGGAGGGCTTCTGGTGGGGACCCCTTAAGCCCTTCCATCTCCCTCCACCCCAGAAGCTGTAAGGCTGGCACTCCCCCCACCTTCCCCCCACCCTCCAAAGTAATGCTGGGCCTGCAGATGGCCCCATGTTCCTCCCCCCCACCTTCCTCTCACCCCCCCGACCAACGCTGGGCCTGCAGAAGGCCCAGTGTTTCCCCCTCATCTTCCCCCCCAACACCGGGCCTGCAGAAGGCCCGACATTTCTCCCCCCCCCCCCGGCACCTTCCCCGCGACCAATATTGGGCCTTCAGAAGGTCTGGCATTTTCCCCCACCCAACACCATCCCAAACCTCACCTTACCACCCTCCACCACCCCTACCCATATCTTCAAAACCTTCCCACCACCCCTACCCACACCTTACCACCCTCTCCCAGCCTTCCCTGCACCTTACCATCCTCCCACCATTCCAACCCTTCCCACACCCGAAATATCACCTTCCAACACTCCCCCACCCCTACTCTTCAACCTTCTTACCACTCCAAGCCTTCCCTTTCAACCCTTTCCCCACCCCAACCCTCACCTTGCCACCCTCTCCCACCAGAACCCTTACCTTTCCAACCTGCCCCCGCCAAAGTCACTCCATTCCCTCCTACCCCAGTCCACCATCTTCCCCCCACCCCAAGTCACAACTCTCCACCACCAAGTCACAGACCAAGAACTAGGTAAGTGGCACTCATCACTCTGGGAGCGGATATGGCCCCACTAAAAGGGGAGATTCTTCCTCTTCCACCCTTTCCTAGGGCCTATTACATCTCCCCTGCAATGGACTTTGCTGCTAGTTTATTTTATGTGATTTCAGCTATGTAACAGGTAGACAGCAAAGGATTTTCCAAACTGTATTTGATTCTCTTAAAAGTCCTCCTGTCACTCTAAGGCACTTTCTTTATTTAATCATCTCAGCTGCCTACAATTGTGCTGGATAATATTTCATCTTTGGAGAAAATCTCTTTAATTACCATAATGGGGGGAGGTATTTTGTTTTTCATTTTTAAGGCACAGTGACTAAGGCTCTTTTCCCCCCCATCACCAGTTTCCCATAATTGAATCAGATAACACTTATCCTTTGGATAACAACTAATCTGTGGATGTTTTGGAGGCATGAAGAAAAATTATTGGAGACAGTGTGAAACCTGTACCATTTGACTGAGCTAGATAGCAGGGAACAATGTGCCTGTGGACATTTTAATCAGATGGATGAAATCTTCACTTATTTATATGAAACATTTGCATGCCCCCTTTCAGCCCAGTTAGAGTCTTCATCAATTAAAAATCAACTTTAAAAGAGTGCATGTAGATAAAACCAGCAATAAAAATAAGCAAGTAGGGTCAGTTCGAGTAAACTATATGGAAAGGAAATGCCTTCTTGCGTTGTTGGAATATAGTAATCGAGAGCCAGCATAGTGTAGTGATTAATCTGAAGAACCAGGTTTAATTCCCCACTCCTCCTTGTGAGCAGTGGACTCTAATCTAGTAAGCCAGATTTGTTTCCCTGCTCTTGCAAGTGAAGTCTGCTGGGTGACCTTGGACTAGTCATAGTTCTCTCAGAACTCAGCCCCACCTACTTCACAAGGTATCTGTTGTGAGTAGAGGAAGGGAAGGTGATGGTAAGCCACTTTGATTCTCCTTACAGTTGAAAAGTGGGGTATAAATCCAAATTTCTCCTCCAAATTCCTACTCCTTTTTTTTAAAAAAAAATATGACATTGCCTTTAGAACCTGTCTCTGGTGAACAGTCTCTACCTTGCTGTATCCTGTAATTAAAACTTGGATATTCTGTGAAAAAAAAAATTTCTTTCGATATGGGGGCAGTAATAGAGATGCAGCAAGTGCCTAGTTGCCCAGACATTTATTTGGAATTGTCATATTTATAAAAATATTTTTCAAACATTAACAGGGTCAAGTGATTTATTAGCAGTAGGTTCCAGGTCTCATATAAACAGAAAGGTAATTGTAGCAAGGGAGAGAAGGTGACATGGTATAACCCAGTCTCAGATCTCAGAAGCTAAACAGGGTCAATACTTGGTTGCGAGACTTCAGAGGAAGACAATGACAAACCACCTTGGAAGCCCCCTTTGGTCCTTGACTTGTCAGCACTTTGCACACACACAGTTGTTGCAAAGTGCCAAGATATCCAAAATAGCCCCATCCAATGGGCCAGGCGCCCAGCCACAGCTGCACCAGCCCGCCTCTCCCATGGAGGCTTCCCAGTGGCATGGGGTGCAAAAGGCAAAAAAGCCTCCCTGCCACCTGAAAGCCCCCATTGGGCTTAATGAACTTATTTAGGTATGTAAGTCTTAAGGCGGGGCATTCGGAACAATGTGGGCAGTGGCTGAGAGGGAGCCGACTAATGTTGGCTCCTCTCCAGCCATGCTCCTGCTATGACATCAGTGGGAGGACAGGGATGCTGGTGCTGCATCCAGTGCTGTGTCCCACCAGCAGGGAGGGAGGCTGCGGCCGCATGCCAGCAGATTCACCATTCATCAGGGCAGCTGCTCTGGGGAGGGCAAATCTCCTGGCGTGGTCATTCATCACTCCCACCAGCGGATACACACACACACACACACACACACACACACCCGGACAGGGCTGTAATTCTTACATTTCCTTAAGCTTTGGGGCAATCTTTTCATATTTTTAAATACTTTCAAGATAGTGGGCATCAAAGTTTAACGCAGGCCTCTCTGTAATGTAATGTATCTATCTGAAGAAGTGTGATTATTGATCACAGATGCTCATATTGAAATAAATGTTAGTCTTTAAAGGTGCAACAGGACTCTGTGATGGGACAGCAGGATTCTGTGGAAGTTTCATCTTCCTTCAGTTACTTTCCCAGCTCAGCTTGTGGGTCTGTGTTCGCTAATTTGCCCTGAGCTTAAATTGAGCCTCTACCCAATAGGAAGTGTTTGAATGGCAAATATCAGCCTCTTCTTTATTGTGTGTTGCTCAAACACATTTTTACCATGTATTTCTCACAGACGGCATATGCTTGCTTTGTTTCCCCCTAGCGTGCTTATTCCCAGATCTAGCATGAGATGAACTATTTGTTCTGTAAATTGGAGAAGGGAAAGAGAAGAATGTGAGCCATTTTTTAAAAAGCCTATTTGTACATCCATTTACCATTGAATCTGCTTCGATCATGAATTTGCTTATATTTGTGGAATGAATTGGAGAATGCAGTCAGCAGAAGGACAGTTGGGTGGTATGGAGTGAGTACAGGAAGAAGGATATAGAAAGAATCTTCTTAAATACATATTTCTAAATTTGTACTTTTGTGTAGATGGTAGGTCCATACAAATGTATAGTTAATTCTGAATCCTGCAAAATATTAAGTGAGATGGTGAACTGGCATACCAAAAAGATGTTCTTATATTTATTTCTGCAGCAATTGAAAAATTGTACATATTGAATATGTGAAAAATTGAAACATAATGAAAAATTGTACAAACTGAACCTTGTCCTTTGCAAACCTTCCCTCTCCAGTGATTTGTGAGTTAAAAACCCCCTGGGATGTTTGCAGGTACTTGTATATATTCCCAGTTGTAGGAACTATTAATACTAGTCAAATCCTTAAAGCAGCAGTGAATTCCCTGTGACTCTGAGAGCTGTGCAACTGGTGAATTAGATGTCTGCCCACAGGGCTGTAGTCAGCAGCCTGTGACAGTCCTGAGAGGGGAGAGAAAAATGAATGTAACACATGCCTTACCTCAATTTTTTTCAGATACTGGCCAGAAGAAACCCCTAGACAAGAAAGATGGGAGGCGGATGTCTTTTCAAAAGCCTAAGGGGACCATTGAATACACAGTAAGTTACTGTTTAGCTATATACTATACAAGAATAGTGTTTTATACTCAAAAAGCTTTAGTGTTCTAAAAACTAAGAAAAAGAATGAGCCGTGTTACCTTTTGCTTGTTCAGTCTGTAGCTCTGGTCTCAGTTCATCACCTTACATTGACAGGTATACTATTTTGAGTTTCTTTTCAGGATTGATGTAAAATAATGCCAAAAAGGTAGAGTTGGGGTCTCCAGTATTCCTTTGGATGTTATGCAAGCTGTAAATAAAATTGTAAGTCAAGAGAGCATTCTTATTGAGGCACGGATTATTTTGCTTCCAGAAGCAAAAACAGATTTTCAGAATCTCCTTACTGCCTCTGAAGCTTTTAGCATTGCTGATGGACCACTGAATGCAGGTGAAAATGATGTTAGTAATGCCTTAAAAAAATACTTTTCCTCTTCTGGTAATTTCTGTTGATCTATTGCCACTTCAGAGCATAGCTCTGTTTTTCTCAGCACTATCTGAAAATGGAGCCTTTCCTTAACTGTTAACGTTCTTCAAATGACCCTCAAACAGTGCCGCAGTCAGCTTTTTGTGTTTCTGGTTACTAGGGGAAACTGAAGTGAGAAATGTTTTGTTACCATATCGTCTATATAACCAGGTCTGTAAATAAATAAATTTAAATTTGTACAATTGTAAATCAGTTACTGTGGGTTTTGAAATGTGTTGAAATAAAACCCATATTCTGAACTTATTAAATAGGATAAATGCCAGATGTACTGCTATGTGCATAAGAGATATTTTTGTAGATATCTAACATTTACTACTTTCTACTTCGAAGTTGTGCTGCCAGTTTGCTTTCATTGGCTAAGAGTTCCAGGAAAAACTGAGCAGAGCAACTGTGAAATTCAGTTAGGAAGTGAATTTCTTATTTTACTTTATGTAAATTACTGCTGAAAACAAAGTAATTCTAATTGAGATTATCACATTTTTGTGTTGACCAGAATGGTTTTGAACATCTTGTAGTAATGATTCGTCGCTTTACTTCACAGTATCTTTATTTAATATGGTCTGTGTTCTATCTTTATGAATAGATAGAAGTAAAATAACAATAACCTGATTTAGACTAACTATAATTTGCAGTAGCTAGTATACTTGAACTACATTTGGTAAATCAGTGCCTGATCGTGTATCTTTTAGTGAACCATGCCCTTTTAATATAAAATTCAGTTACACCGTAGCATGTCACCCAATGAGATCTTTTATTACACTAATTTAAATAGTCATGCAGAGCTTGCAGCATTGTTATTATACGTGCAATATGTATAGTTCTGTGTCAGTCTGTCAAAGAGTACTTAATTCATAAATACAGGGTACTAAAAACAAGCTGAGTAGAAATTCCTCAAACCCTGTTAATTTCATGTCAACTTCACAACTGCAAATTGTGTGTTCCAGCCTATAGAGTTATAATAGAAAATGTTCTTTATCTGTAGACCTCCAGCGAAAGCCTCTGTACTTCGAAAACATCAGTGATGAACATGGTTGCATAATGTTTTAGGAGGATTTAAAATGTTTCCTCATTTGCTTTTCCCCATTATTTTTCTTGTTTGTTGCCCCCCCATAAACAAATTCTGTATTTTCTCACAACAGCCCTATAAAATAGGTTAGACCAGACATACTAAACATGGTACCCACTGTAACCTTTCCTGGTACCCACTGAGTGTTTTTAGGAAGTGTGTGGAGCATGAGTTCCTGAAATGTTCTTAACAAAGTTTTGTTTCATTTTTCCTAAGTAATAACTTTCCCATTAGTACTGGGAAATGTTGGTGTCATATTTTGTGGTTCAACTCCCAAAATAGACAGTAACATAATTTTCTACGATAAGTTTTCTGATTAGCAATAACTTATAGCGGATCATCGAGTTAGTCACATTTAATTATCTGCAAAGAAGCATTCATGTTCTGATTTGGAGATGGTGTCAGTGTTCATTCTCTTAATCTGTCATATTTCTTGCTTTTCATTTTGTTTTTTGCTTTGAAGGTCTGTTTTCCTTAATTAAACTATAATGCAGTATACTTGGTGTGTAATGAGTGGATACGTACATAGTTGACACTAGATTTTCAGCTGAGATGCTGGTGAATGTTCTTTTTCAGGAAAAAAGTTGTGAAGAGGAAATAGCAGCAACTTGTGTGTGTTGTTAGCTGATAAAAACATACGGTATCATCCAAAGGTGGGGCAAATTCACCCATGGGGACAGAGCCCTTGTCCCGACAGAGGGGTGAAGCCGCTGGCATGCAGCTGCTGTGGCCCTCCCCAGCGGTGGGACGTGAAGTCGGATGCAGCAGTAGTGTCCCAGCAGGGTGGCACATGGCTGGGGGAGGAGCCCATCTCAGTCAGCTACCTTCCAGGCATTTACTGCCTTACGCCAGCAGCCAGGGCCTCAGATTTAAGCTACCAAAAAGGTGGCGTAAGTCTGTTGAGCCTTGTAAAAATTTGGAATGTGGCCTTTTATGAATTATTGTATTACTGGTTGTTAACCATAAATAAACATTTAAGTCTGTTGAGTCCCATAGTGGCTTCTCGGCAGTAGGGAGGCTTTTTCACTTTGCCTCCAGGAATCCTCTATGGGAGTGGCTGGCTACCTGGTCCTTTGGATGGAGCTGATGGAGTCTACATCAGGAGAAAAGGTGGTAGCCCTTCTTCAATTCCAGCTTGAACTCCAGTGACTCATTCCTGTTGTTCAAAACTTGTTGGCCTGTTCTGCTGTCCTGTAGTGATTTGAAAAGGTATAATCACTAATAAAATTTGAAGAAAAATTTGGCAAATTACATTTCTTTGCGCCAAAAAGCTTCTATGAAGTTTCAATATCTTTGTGAGACTATTTCCACGTGGACTTCTTAGTGACAAGATGGAAGTGGTACTGGTAGGCAGAAGATCTGACCTGGGATTTAAGGTGTCATCTTTTCTGGTTAGGGTTGCACTCCCCTTGAAGGAACAGGTCTATAGTCTGGGCGTACTCTGGGACCCAGGCCGACTCCTGCATAAGCAGTTGCCAGCAATCTCCAAAACTGCCTTTTACCAGCTTCAACTGGTTTACCAGCTGTGGCCTTTCATAGATGCATTTGTTTTTCCTGTATGTGGCTGTCCACATCATTGGACAATGCTTTATCCTACTCTGGCTTATAGAGAAACTTGGACCATTACCATCAACAATCTGGATAGCTATCTCTGATGTTGCTAATTGACAACAAAGAAAGATACTTAGTCCATGTAGTGTTTTTTTTTAACTTCTGGATGTTATAGTGCTTCAAACATATGGCCTATAATGTGTAGATCTAAATCACTGAGGAAGGCCTCATGGCCAAAAGGCACCTGATTTGTCTTGCATGTATTTTATGTGATTTATAAGCGTACCTTTTCATAGGAAAGATTCTTGTAAGCATGTGTCATTTCCATGTGTACGAGTGCAGTTTTAGTAAAGATTTTTTACAATAGGGGAAACTACCTCCAGTAACCAAAGTTTGATGCACGGCTTTTAATATATTAACCATTTGATTGAAGTTTTTGGAATATAATTTTAGGTTTTTTTGTAATTTACAATGATAATTCCATAGATAAGTTTTTTCAGCCACTGTGTACATGTCCTGGTTACACCCAGTTTAGATTACTTTAATGTGCTCTACATGGGATTGCCCTTGAAAGTATTTGAAATCTTGAATTGGTATAGACTTGTTGACTGGAATTGGTTGTAAGGACCACATTGCTCCAGTCTTGGTCCTTCTACACTGGCTTCCCATTTGTTTCTGGGCACAGTTCAAGGTGCTGAAATTGAGCTTCAAAACTCTGTACGGTTTGGGACTAGAATACCCTGCTTTGTGATTAGGCTAGTGGCAAGCCAGGAGAGGGCTTTCTCAGTCATGGCACCATGGCACCATGGAACTATCTACCCATCTTTCTGAAAATTCATCTTTCTCTTCCTGTTGCCATTATTTCGCTAGCGGGTGAACAATCTTTTTTGTTTTGCTTGGCAGTCTCTCAATAATCTCTCCTTCCTAAACAGTGTTCTTTATGTTTTGTGTGTACTTCTAAACTCTGTTTTTAAATTTTTTAAAAGGTTTTTTTTAATGATTTGTATGTTTTTATTATAATGGTTTTATATTGTCATTTTATCCTGTATTTTTCAAATTGTTAGCCATATTGATGGCCCTTTAAGAAAAACAAAACAAACTGTTTGTAGTTTTCAGAACACCGTAATACAGTATAGTGGCTGCCTGGCCAATGTGACATGGTGCCATACCACAAGAATTTAGTCGTTTGTCTTGTCTCTTCAGGAATTTGATGTAAGTAGCAAATGAGTGTTCCAAAGACAAATCACAGAAATGTTTCAAGTCCTGAAGCCAAGGTAGTCTGGCTCTTAGCCTTGCCAGAAGTTGTCTAGGAATCCTCTGAAAGGCATTCTGGCCAAGAAGAAACTTGGAGCTATTGTAAGAAATGTTGGACTGTTGGTGGTATCGTTGTGATGTGAGCAGAAAACATCTTCGGTAACTTTACTTCCATTGTCACTTCATCTTGTCGACCAAGTGACAGTGGAAGTTAAGTAACTTAGGTGACTTTACTTCCATTGGCTCTCCTTTGTTGGTTTGTTTATAAAGCTTTTGAAATTTAATTTATACGTTGTTATCTACATGTAAAATTATGAATATAAAGGAGGATAGAGCTGCAACCCAATGCTACCTCAGTGTATGAATCTTGGCTTTTCCATCTCAGACATATAAAAAGTTGCATCTCCAGGTAGTAAATTTGTAGCTGTTGTAATACCACTGCTTTCTTCATGTTTCTGAGGAAAAAAATGGCTTGAAAAATATTTATACACACACATTACATATAGACAGATTTTAAATGTGCATGACCCTCTCTTATGCAACCCATATGCAGAAAGAACCTGTATTTCACATAAAATCACATTTTTGCTTAATCATATTCTTAAAATTTAACTGGATGGCAAGGGGAAAATTGCAGTTGGCAATAGTATTGTTCTGAAGAAGAATTCCCACCCCCCACCCCCCCCCCAAAAAAATCTCTTTTATGGATTCAGCCATTGATCCCTGCCTTTCTGGCCTTCCCCTCTTTGAATTCTCTTTTGATTAAAATGGAGTTTAGAAGCAGACTCCAATTCCTAAAAAACAGGAAAATACATGAACTGTTGGATTTCAGGGAGAAAACTGGTAAAGAAGAATCAAGATATGTGTTGTTTAAGGCTTTTACGGTTAGAATGACCTGGCTGTGGTTGGTTTTCTGGGCTACTTGGCCACATAGTTTTGGTCTGGTAGTTTTTACTCCTAACATTTTGCCCACATTCACAGCTGGCATGTTCAGAAGCATGTCAGTGTGCCACGGAGAGAAACACATCATGCCCCTGAAGATTCCAGCCATAGATGTGGACAAATCGTTAGGAGCAAAAATTACCACCCCATGGCTACACACCCTGGAAAACCCATAACAGCCACAAGGCTTAAGATAACTCATCTTAACACTGTGTGTCATATATTAACAGATAATTCAGCAAAGCACTGCATTATCATTATATCTATGCTGCTTATTTCTTATGCATTCTCTGTGTAGCGTAAATAGATACAAAAATTCTGCTAGGATTGTTTAGATTTGGCAAGTAGTTCTAGAGACCAGGATGACCTGCATATATGTACTTGATGCAGAAAGAAGTCTGTATGACATTTCTAGGCGCCATGGTGACCCAGTGTTGGGGTTTATTGAGCCCTGCCATAATATAATATGATGTCGGCTCACCACTGTACAATAACGGGCCACAGCCAGCATTAAACAAAGGCCACTCTATCTGCCTGAGCTATTCTAACTCCATTGTGATTATGAAGTAAAACAGTCCAGTCACAATCAGCATAATTTGAGATGTGCCAAAATATTTTTGTTCTGTGTTCCTGTATATAGCAAATATGCTATAAGCAATGCAAACCAAAATACAAGCAGCAAATTTGTAGCACAGTAACATTTCTAATAATGGTATGGCTAGAACTGACTTGCTAAACCAGGGAGAACTCAGATGGGTTCAAATTGGATAAATACTGTTTAGGTTTACAGCTCTCTGCTTGAGGAATGAGGAAACAATATCCTTGATAAGTTAATCTACAAAAACAGATTCCTGATGTTTACTTGATAGTTACTATTTACTTGATAGTTATTATTTGCGCGCAACCAAGGAGCTCTTGGGATTTTTTTACTGTGTCCTTGAAAATGATACCAAGACATAAGTTGGAATGATTGCCAAAGGCCACCTGACCTTATTCTGTAGCATTCTGTTGGCCTCCCTGTGTCATTAAATTGTTCCAAAAGTTTAACCGCAGTATGCCACTTCACATCATTATTAAAAGCTGGCTTGAGTTATACTTAGTGTAAGCAGATGTTAAGGGCATCAATGAGTCAGCAGGTATTCTGAAAATTTTGGCATCTGTTTGGCAACCAGATTTTGACCTGAAGTTTTTCCTATAGTTTGTCAAGTCCTTCGAATAAAAATAATTTTGCCTAACTTTCATTACAACTTTAAATTAGGCATTTTCATTTTTAAGTATCATGTGAGAGCTGTAGCAGTTGAAACACTCCTCGCTGATATCCAGTATTTAGAATTTCGTTTCTTACAGAATAAAATGCTATCATCTGTGCAACATTGTGCTATGATATCTTCTCCATCGATTGTTCTTTCTATTCTTGGCAAGTGGTAACTAAAGAGGTGTTCCATTGTGCTAAATTTGTGGAACATTTCCTGTTCCATAAATTTGAATTAGAGCTATATTCATGCAGCTGTAAAATCACTGGGAAAAATGGCTACTTTTCAATAATTGATCAGTTGCTTCTTTAAGAAAATATTAGGTTTAAAAGACCCTACATGATATTTGTTAGATGTGAAGGAAAACTATTCTTCGTGGCAACCTTTCTTTCACAGTAGGACGCACCAAGCCCTATCTTCTACCTGTGGGATTTTTTTGGCTGTTAATAACATATTTTCGACTTAACTACAATGAGACATCTTCAATACTGTACTCTAAACATCTGGTGCCTTGTGTCTATTTTATGGTACTAAAATCATTGGAAAACTTACTATTTTAGGAACTTTGCTTTTAAAAAAATCTTTTAAAGCATTTTAAATAAATTTTGTAAAAGTGCTTTGTAGATTACAAGTGTTTTGAATTTTATTGGAGTTAAACTCAGGTTAACTCGGTTATGTCATATCCCAGAGCGTAAGCAGTCTTGGAAGTTAAGCAGAGACCACCAAGGTATATCAGGTTCGCTGCTCAAAGGCAGACAATAACAAACCATTTCTGGACATCTCGATTCTTCAAAACTGCGATGTGATAGTAATTTTTTTTAAAGCTACATCTAATTTTTTTTAAAGCTACATCTAGCTGAGCATCAATGTTGCATAGAAAAAATATGTATCTTCTCTTTACAGGTTCAATCGAGAGATTCTCTGAACAGCATTGCTCTGAAATTTGATACAACGCCTAATGAACTGGTTCAATTAAACAAGCTATTCTCCAGAGCAGTTGTTCCAGGACAGGTATTATTTATCTTGTAACTTACAGGGGAATGGGTGAAATAGATTTATTTAAATGTTTTTGAGAAGTAAGTTAATTTTCCTTCATCTTGCACTTATAAAGGCTTTTCCTATTGTCTTGTAGAAGTCTGATTGTGTTGATGGGACAAAGCGCTGGGTAAAATGTTAGGCATTGCAACAGATCTTGCATCATAGAGCATCCTTTACACCTGAATGTATCCCTGTTGTCCCTGTTTTTTTTCCTTACCTGTTTTCCTAATCTTACTTGGGAGAGCATCAAAAAGTGGAAAGAAAGGATATGTTTGGAACTAAGAATTCAGATCTATTTACAGTTTAGAAGGAAAGAATCCTGTTTCTCCCTGACAACCTGTCTTCAGAGCTGTATTTTACCTGCAGAGCTCTTCCAGTTTCTGGCAGAAGGGTTTCTGTACCTTCATTGGCTACCTGTTAATGGGAATTGGGAGGGCGGGGGGGCATTCCTGAATGTCTAGCTTTGGGGTTGCTTTTATCATCCTTATAACACTTGTGTGACAAGTCAAGACAAGGGAAATCACTAGCTGTATCTCCTCTTATAGATAGTACCTCAAAATTGTCCTGGGAGTATATGGAGAGGTTCTTAAGTCTGGAAAGCTTTGTCTGCCCTTAGTAGACTTTTACCCTGTGGGTTTAACTCTGTGCTTGCTCATGGTCTCTTCCCTTTACAGCTGATGAGCTGTGAACAATAACATATGAGTCTATTTTCTATTGGTTTATGCCTGCTTTCATTTGAGCACTTAGTGTCAGCTATTTTTCCTCCAGTATCATGCACATTAAGAAATCTTCTAGTATTCAAGGTTTATTTATTTAAAATATTTATATCCCACTCTTCTCCTGATTACCAGAACTCAAGGCAGACGATTCAGTGCCTATCATTTGCAGCCTATTGTTGATAGGAGAGGCTTTTTTTCTTGTGAGCTTGGTATTGCTTTCTAAGAACTGGCAGAAGCAAAATAACTGCCAGAGTCGTTCTTTAATTGTTTTAAAGACTTTATATATATATTTGTTTTAAAATGTCTTTCAGTATTCAGATACACAAAATGTTCTAGCTTTTGGCACAATGGGAACCCTGAACTTGAAGAGCTGAGAAGAAGAGTTAGGTTTTTTTATACCCCATTTTTCTCTACCAGAAAGTCTCAAAACAGCTTGCAATTACCTTTCCTTTCGTCCCCCCCCCCCCCCCCCCAACAGGCACCTTGTGAGATAGGTGAGAATAACCCCAAGGCTTTATGTGCAGGAGTGGGGAAACAAACCTGGTTCACCAGATTAGAGTCTGCTGTTCATGCAAAGAGGCAGGGAATCAAACCTGGTTCTCCAGATTAAAGTCTGCTGTTCTTAACCACTGCACCATACTGGCTCTGGGTGGAAAGGTGGTATAGAAATGTTTAAAATAAACAAATGCTACACAAGGGTTTGCATAACAGTTTACACCACAGGTGTCAAACTCACGGCCCTCCAGAGGTTGTGGACTACAGTTCCCATCATCCCCTGCCAGCATGATGCTGGCAGGGGATGATGGGAACTGTAGTCCATAACCTCTGGAGGGCCACGAGTTTGACACCTATGGTTTACACGATACTGCATTAGGTAGATTCTATGCTGATTCTGATGCTTCCCTTTTGCAGAAAGTTATGGAAGCAGAAGATCTTGATAGTTTTTGCCATGTAATGCTCCTAGGGTGACATATAAAACAGCCCTTCCTTGTATAGAATATGCTTTCCATATATGAAAGGTCACCTTTGACTTCAACTCCTGAATTGTACTATTCATTCTGCAGGTGAGAGAGCCAAACAGTTGAGTTCTGCTGTCACAAAGAATCTCTGTATGCACAAAACCAGTAAACCTGGAAGACAGATTCTAGCCTCATTGTTATTATAGTTTTATTCATTGAGAGATGTCAACCTTTCTTTTTTAAGACTGAAGAACAGTGGAAAAATATTATTTTCCATGCCAGCAAAAGTAGCACCAGATGCAATAAATACTTATTTATAATGCTTCTCAAACTGCCTTGAGCCAAGAAGAAACATGGGGTATAAATATTTTGATAAATAAAAACATGTGCTCTAACTAGCAGCTATAACACTAAGAAAAACTAAGCTGAACTGCCAGCTTACGATCTAAAATGCGACTTTTTCCTAGCCCTCTGCTACCTCTATCGGCTTGGTATAAGATTGTGGCTATGCAATAAATAGCAAGGATAACATTTATATCTGTAAAAGGTGTTTGGGGAGTATGCCTGACCAGCACTGCTATCAGATGAAATGATAACTGGAAAACATAGTGTTGTTTCTACCCTATTTCTTCATATTCTGATACTCTATAAAGCTATGTAGAGTTATTCCAGACTTTTTCTATCCTGTACTTTCTGCAGATTTCAGGTAGCTGTGCTTTCCATGTTGGGCAGAAGTTCTCTTAAAAAAAGAAGAGTGATGCTTACTGCTGAAATAACCTTGCAAACTAACCACTGAAGATTTGCAGCCCCATCCAAGAGCCGGGTGCCTGGCTGCTGCCTCCAAAGATGCTTCCCAGCAACATTTGCCAATTGGGTTTAACAACTGGGTGGCATAAGGCTATATTTCTGGCCACCGGTGTAACGCCCCAAATGACTGGGAGGGAGCCGATCTCCCCTGGGCCCACCTCCAACCCACTCCTGCTATGCTGGAGGCAGCACTAGGTTCTAGCACTGGGGAGGCCTGCAGCAGCCGTGCTTCAGAGGGATTGCCCCTCCGCCGGCATACTGGAGCGGCCGCACACTGCTCCCATGGATGGATTCACCCTCCCTGTCTGGGTGGGGCTCTTGGGGTGCTAATCCTATTCTTTCTAATTTTTGACAGTTCCTTTCCCACAATAAATGGTACAGGTTTTGAAGCTATTAACAATTTTGAAGGGCTATTTCAGCTCCCCATTTAGAAGTCTCATAATGACTTTGGTAGACTTAAAAAGCATAGTTATGAGGCATACTTCCATATACTATGTCAATTTATACTATATTTTCTTTTAAAAAATTAGTAATTTTTTGCAAATAATAATTTGTGAGATATAGGTTACTCAGTAGGAGTTCAGAGTGTTGTCAGAAAAGGTGGCAGTATCCTAGCCATTAAAATGTATCTTCAATTTACAGTGAATTTGAGTTATAGCTATGCGTGACACACATTCCAGTTTACAGTATCCAGAAATCTTTTCTGCAAGCAAATCTAGAAACATCAAACTTTAGGTCAGATTCATAACAGCCAATCTTTACTATAAATTACATGAAGGACATATAAGGTGAGTAAATACAAGTTCACTGTCATATCCTGGAACTAGTGAAATAGTTTTGACCATAATAGTTACAAATAGGTGCGCACAATCAGTCTGTGAGAGCATATTGTTAGCAAGCAATGTCTTTCCACCTTAACCACTAACATCTGAACTCTTGTGATTACTGTGGAACATTCCAGCAGAAGTATTTGTGTGTTTTTTTCTTTTTCACTTTAAATAGATCTTATATGTTCCTGATCCAGATTATGTTTCCAGTGTGGAGAGTTCTCCTTCTCTTAGTCCTATAAGTCCTTTATCACCTACATCTTCAGAAGCTGAAGCTGAGAAAACAGCTATAAGCGTAAGTAGATTTATTATTTTTTTGCTGGGGAATGACTGAATTCCAGCTCTTTTTAAGGCAGACAGCATTCCTTTGAAATGGCTAAAAGGCATTATCTGTACTCCACTGATTTAATTAGTGCTAACCTGTCCTGATGCCTGAGATGCCATGTCTTTCAAGACCTCAGCAAATATGCTTGAAGCAATAGAATAGGGAAGTCTTTGTTTAGAGAGTTTCCCTGTGTTGTTACCACATGGGTGTGCTGTATATTCATGCAGGAGGCATTTAAGGTTTCCCTGCTGCTGTTTAGGGAGATAGGTAAAGGTAGTCCCCCATGCAAGCAGTGGGTCATTACTGGTTCATGGATGGATGTCACATCATAACTTTTATAAGGCAGACGATGTTTTTGTGGTTACTTGCCATTGCCTTCCTAGTTGACTACACTTAACCCCCAACAAGCTGGGTATTCATTTTAAGGACCTCAAAAGGATGGAAGGCTGAGTCAACCTTGAGTTGGCTGCCTAAACTGACTTCCATCAAGAGCAAACTCAGGTTGTGAGCAGAGCTTTTATTAAAGTACTACAGCTTACCACTCTACATCATGGATATATCATAGGATATATTCTAAGTTCTAGAGCGTGTGGTGTATAGCAGGTGGTGTGTAGTCCTCTAGAAGATGGACTTATTTAAGACTATTGTATTTGGTTTTTGGTGAAACAATTTCTATAAGTTGAGGCCTGCTTATACTCTTAATGAGAAATACTGGCTGTTCTTTTTCATCTCGTGTTAATAATATTAGAATTGCATTAGTTCATGGGGAAGGCTACTAGTTGAACTCTATTGAACATTACACATATAGTCAAATATCTATTGAACATTATGTGTATAGTCAACTATTGCTTGTTTGCTATCTAGGATCAAGATGGGCCACACGGGAAGGAAGCAACAGCCACACCAGGTTACACATGTGTTCGACCAGCAAGAGTGGTGTCATCCACGTCAGAAGAAGAGGAAGCTTTCACAGAGAAATTTCTCAAAATTAACAGCAAATACATAACTAATGGCAAGGTACATGAGTTTTACTTCCTGTGCGAAACCAGGGTTTAAAGATCAGAACCATTTGAAGCTTCATGTTATGGAGCTAAGCTGGGCTGGTAAGTTCTGATTCTCTTCATTTTTGGCACTGCAGCTCTCATCAGCATCCTGAATTCAGTGCCCAATTTTGAGCTTCCTGGTTTCATTTTCTGATGAGTTATGCTTGCCATAAACAGATGGATCTTTTATTATAATAGATGATGCCATCATCATTCTCTTGGTTCTTCATTGCTTTAATAACTTGGGCCCTTTCCGCACCGCAATGGTGCAGGGGTACGTCGGCATAAACAATGCCGACGCACCCCCCTGGAACAGTTCGCATGGACGGTCCCAGGAGGGCGGCAGGCGGGAGCACAGCCTTCGCACAGGCTGCGCCGTCGCCGAACGCCTACCTTGTCTCCTGGCTTCCAGAAGCCAGGGGACATGCCCCCGCAGCCTGGAGCGACGGCTGTGGAGTCACAGGCCAGGGGGGCGTGTCCCCTGGCCTCTGCGACAAGCCGGAAGCCAGGAGACAAGGTAGGCGTTCGGGAAAGGGGGTGGAATGGGGCCTTCCAGCCGCTGCCGTTTGCCCATGCGGAAACAGCCTTTGATTCATCTAGTTTTTTGAGAAGACTTCCAAAAGTTACGGGTATGGTGTTCTATTTTTTTTTTCATCTTAATTCAGTGGTTCATTCTTACCTTTTGACCAAAGTGTTGATATTCACTTGGAAGTTTTTTTGGTCATAACGCAATAGGGATAGGATTCTGAAAAGCAGTGATTTTCAGACTTTCTACCTTTATGGAATGCTTTTCATACTGTCACTTCTATCCAGGAGCCTCTGCAACGGGGCGGGGCAGTAAATGCGTTGATGACAATTTTGCATATTTTCTGGGGCATGCACTTAGTTCATGCAAGGTGTGTTTGCTTCACGGGAACTAAAAATATGTTCTACAGCACAACAATATTTTTGATGATGTTACAATGCAGGGTTAATAGTGGCATCTGTCTTTAATTGTAGATTATTTACCATTAATCTTTTCATAAGGCAGGTAGATCTAAAAGAAAGCTTTATAACTTTGCACCATTGCCTACTTGTAAAAATAGACACATTTTTCCAGCTATGTTTTCAGTCTCTTGGAAAGGTTACAGTTTTGTGACAGTTAGGTCTTGGACCATATATTACATGCATCTTGCCCTAGGCCCCAAAACAGATTGGAAGAGGTAAGTCTTTAACCTTTAACCAGTCACTTTATTTCTTTGTCCAATCTACCATGTAGATTGAAAATAGAAAAACCTCCACTTCCTTGGGAGAAGAATTAGATACAAATTTGTTGATGTTAAAAAAGGTTTTTAACACCATAGTAGGAAGTATTTGTTACCATACTATGAAAATAAAGCATTGATATTTTTTAGTATATGATTTTTAGCAATGGAAACATGAGAACAGTTACGATGAAGGTCAAAAGCTTTTATTCATTTTATTGAATACCTACATTAAATAGATTCCTTTGTTACTCATTACCTCTTTTAAGCATCGTGCTTACTGACACTAACCGTGATTGTAGCTAAAGGGAAAACCTTTCTGGCTCATTCAAAGAATAAAGGTAATAGTGATGTTGAAAATTTCTGCTGAGGAAGAATTGGGAGGAAGAGTGGTAAATATCAGCAGTCATTTCTTTTCTGGGCATGTTCTAAAAAGTTGTTATTATTCATTGAATACAGAAACCACAAACATGAAAGCGAGTTTTCAAAATATTCTAAAGCGGAGCGGGGCAAAAAGGTGGATCAATACTCTGCCTGAAAAATACATTAGTTGACCACAACCTGACTGCAGCCCAGTGTTCAATGAACGATTTTGGTGTAGCTTGTTTTGGCCACCATCATGGCCCTTTTATTTTTCCTTTTAGAAAATAATAATATATGGAGAAATCCTTTTGTAGATTTATGAAAAGTCTTCTTTTCTGTGCTCTGTTCATGTAAAATAAAGCAATTTGCTTTTATGGTGAGCCTTGCTTTTTCTCCTGTGAACTAATACGGAAGGTGCTGTTGAAACATCTTTTATATGCAGGTTTTTTCACCTTTGATTTCAGAACTGGTGCCTCGATGGAAAGAATGTATGTATGCTAAGTATGACAGTAAAGCTTACAGGTTTCCAATGGAAGGCAAAAATCCTCCAAAACATAAGAACATAAGAGAGAGCCTGCTGGATCAGACCAGAGTCCATCTTGTCCAGCACTCTGCTACTCGCAGTGGCCCATCAGATGCCTTTGGGAACTCACATGCAGGATGTGAAAGCAATGGCCTTCTGCTGTTGCTGCTCCCGAGCACATGGTCTGCTAAGGCATTTGCAATCTCAGATCAAGGAGGATCAAGATTGGTAGCCATAGATTGACTTCTCCTCCATAAATCTGTCCAAGCCCCTTTTAAAGCTATCCAGGGGCTTCATGGAATATTCCAAACACCCATCACGCGTTGCGTGAAAAAAATGTTTCCTTTTATTAGTCCTAAATCCCCCCCCCCCCCAGTATTTTCAGTGTATGCCCCTTGGTTTTAGTATTGTGAGAAAGAGAGAAAAAATTATCTCTTAACATTTTCTAATCTACCCCATGCATAATTTTATAGACTTCAATCATATCCCCCCTCAGACGTCTTCTCTCCAAACTGAAGAGTCACAACATCCTATCATTAGCAGTTCTGGTAAGGTCTTGCAAACCCTGGACTATGACTTCCTTTATCGATTCAATCTTAAAATGTGAATGTAGTAATAGCAGTGAAAACCTGATTTGCAAGAACAAGGAATCTGTTGAGCATACATAAGCATTAAGGTACTTCTGGTTCTCCTAGAAATTGTTTGAAAAGAATTCATATGTCTGGAAATTCAACTCTGATCTTTCTTCTCACCTTAGGGAACAGTCAGTGGAGTGCTGCTAGTGACGCCAAACAATATAATGTTTGATCCACATAAAGCGGATCCATTGGTTCAAGAAAATGGCTGTGAGGACTATGGAATCATGTGTCCAATGGAGGAAGTGATGTGTGCTGCTATGTATAAAGAAATCATTGATGGAAAAATAAAGGATTCGTTACCCATGTAAGATAGTTTCATGTTTATGGGTGTTGTTGTTTATGTTAGTATTACATTCAGTTCTACCTTTACTCCAGCTCCAAGCGACAGACATGTATAGTATGTAAGACTCATAATGGTTTTTTTTCACATATGTCATCAAGAAAGGGGAGAATCATCTTACATTTTCATATGGTAATGACTTTATGTGTATTTCATTTTTAAAAAGATGGTCTTACATTCAGGATTTTCTTCCATTCAAGTAAATACAGGGCCTCACAGGCTGTTGCCTGTTCTCCACATTATGTGAATTTCCGTCCTTGAACTTTTAGCAGCATTGCCTTCTGCCTTTTTGAGTCATTCATTAGTTTTTAAGGAGTTCACATTTGATTCAGTTATCTAAATTTGCTTTATGTTCAAAATCACGTAAGTGCAACCTCTGATGATGAGGTAATTGCTTGACAGATCACTTTTGATATTTTTCTAAATATCTGATACTTATATTGATAGTTGTAAGTTTTTAGAAAATTGGCCAAGCTCTCCCTTTCTTGCCTATGGTAGGTTTTGGAGGGCTTTTGTGGTAATGATATCTTGGTTTTGTATTTGTTTCTGACACCGCTGAGTATGAGGTATGCATAAAGTATTTGACAGCGGTGACAGGTCTTTATGCAAGTTCCTACTTTATTCTCAAGATCCTATCAACATAGCTGTTATTTTGTTTCTCCTTCAATACAGTAGTTTGATTACATTGTGGGAGAACTTTTTATTTGATTTTTCTTTGTTTAGTGTTCTGACCCTCACACTTCAAACTTTGTTGCTAGGAAGATACATCTTGGTAGCAGTACCAGTGTAATATTTCAAAAAGGGTATTCTTTGGGTAAATAAACTTACCTTTCACTTGACATTGCAAGAACATTCAGGTTGCTAATTCAAAATAAAGCATTCGTGTGTGCAATAAATAGTAAAATCAATATCAATAAATATCTGAAAGAATATTGAAACAACCTCTAAATACTGGCTTCTGTGCTTAAAAAACTAGACAGTTCAAGTACAGTAGACTGATTTAGTGGTGGATATGGAATCATTTGAATGCGCACAATTGTCTCATTGTGCTTCTATATCCTCCCTAGTATCTCATTCATAAGCCACCAAAGTATGTGGAATTCAGTATTATATGACTGGGGGTGGGATAGTGCCACAGAAATGTTAATGATGACCAAAACAGATATATGCTGGATCTTGTGCTGAAAAACCATGTTGCTTTATTTTGAATGGTGGAATAAGTTTGTTGTATCTTTGTCATAATGATGATCACATGTAGCATATTTCTTGAAACTTTGCCAACAGTTTGAAGTTCACTGAAAGCTTTTAAAAGATAAAGCTTATAGGCAGAACAAGAAAAAGCATGGGGTGATAAATAAATTGTCAGAGTAAAAACCCAAGAGTAAGAAGAATGATTCCCAATTGGGACAAATCTGGGAGAATGCTGATACCTAGACATAAGAACATAAGAAAGAGCCTACTGGATCAGATGAGAGTCCATCTAGTCCAGCACTCTGCTACTTACAGTAGCCCAGCAAATGCCTTTGGGAGCTCAGGTGCAGGATGTGAAAGCAATGGCCTTCTGCTGCTGCTGCTCCCGTCTACTAAGGCATTTGCAATCTCAAATCAAGAAGGATCAAGATTGGTAGCCATAGATCGACTTCTCCTGACATGAAATGGGAAAGAATGGAATGTGTTAGAAGATGTGTCTGAAAGTTTCAAAACTAGCATTTTGCACTTTCTTCTGTATAACAGCTCCAGTTTTGCATGATCACGTCATTATAAAATAAATGACTTCTTTTTAAAAAATTAAACAATGATTTTGTTCCATATGTATAAAATCAAAGCAAAAAAAATCAAACCTTCATATCTTCTGTCCCATAATCTCAATTGCATCAGCTTGCAATATTTTATTTAACACATTATAGACTTATGTTCAGCTTTTTAATACATTGTTTTGATAAAATGCCCCCCCTGTGCTCATGTTAATTTTAAAATGGTAATGCAGCTTAGTAGTTGCTTTGGTATTTATAGACATGTGTGTCTTTCTGTCAGCAGTGGTTTTCTTCTTAGGAAAAAAAATAGTTCTGTCTTCATGACGTCTTTGTTTAAAAATATACATTCGTGCAGCCATGTTAATGTACAACAATAAGAACTGGATATGATGGTTAGTTAATCTAATCCATTCATTTGCCTTAAATCAGGAGCAAACCAATTTGGTGGGAGAGGAGTAAGGGACAGCCCTAAGCATGAAAGCTTCAGTATATGTAATTTAAATATGTCCAGTGAAAAGTGTACATATGTGTTTGGTTTATTTTCAAGTTTGTAACAGAAAACGTTTCTTTGCTTTTCAGTGACACAGATCAGTTATCTGTCAAAGATTTCTGTCATTTCAAAAAGATTACTAAAAACAATACCGATGAAATGGACTCAAGGATGCAAGATACAGGGAATGACAGTGCCAGTACAGCTCCAAGGAGCACAGAGGAGTCTCTTTCGGAGGATGTATTCACCGAATCGGAACTCTCTCCAATACGGGAAGAACTCGTTTCTTCCGATGAGCTTCGGCAAGACAAATCTTCTGGAGCCTCGTCAGAATCTGTCCAGACAGTAAACCAGTCTGGTGCTGAACATGTAACACTAACTTCAGACTCAGCTAACATTCTCGGCGATACAAACTGCAGTGCAGCACCGCCTGTGAATGATGACAGCAAATATGGTGGTGATACCGTGGGTTCAGAAGCAGCCAAAAGAGCACAAGAAGAGGACCCAGGTTCTGTAAGACAGAAGGCTTCTGACACTCAAGAAATGCAACACTGCACAGATCAGGAATCTGTAATAGAAAATATGCCAGGAGGTGAGGAATGTTTGCGTTCTGAAGAAAAGGACTCTAAAAGAGAAGCTGTAAATAGGGGAAAACTTGTAAAAGAGTCTACTCAAGATTCTGAGACAGATATAGAGGAGCTACGGAAACTTTGGAAGAGCCATACTATGCAACAAACCAAACAACAAAGGGACCACATGCACCAAGATGCACACAAAGAAATGAAACACAAAGTAGCAACGGCAGATGGAACAATAGAAGGTAAATAAGTTAACAAATAGATAACTGGTAAATACTTTCATCTTAAAACATTAATCTATGCTACTGTTACCCAAAATAGAGGGGTCTGCTTCCCTTTTAGAGTGGTGAATTAGCAGGAACTCGTGTTGTGCCTTAGCAAGAGCTGGGTAAGCCTGGGATCTTTTCCAACTATGTATACCAGAATCCATTCCCTTACGAAATCTTCAGGGAAGCAAATAAAGTTTAACATATTTATTCAGGGATGCTTGGGGGTACCCAGCCACACAGAGAATTCACACAGGCTGAGCTCCAAGGCAGAAGAAGACAACATGTTGAGAACAGTATTACCAGGCAGAGAGGTGTCCAAATAATACTGAACACTGACTGTTGGGAGAGGGGGCATTTTATACCTGGAAAAAGGCCCTGGGGGTACACTAACAGATCTGAGCTTCTGAAACAAAGGGCAAAGCTACAGTCGCGTAGCTGCAATGTGGAGGAGGGGGCGCCGTGCCCTGGGTGCAAGCCATTGGGGTCAAGTGAGGGGACGGAAAATCATCCTCAGACCCCTCCCTCTTGCCTCCCTCATGCCCAGACCAGTCTGCTGGTGCAGCAGTAGCGGAAACCACAAAGGTCCCTTCCCCCCCAGCAGGGAGGCCTCTGCAGCATAAAGCATAAGCATAAGCATAAGCATTTTATTGTCATTGTGCACGCACAACGAAATTAACAGCAGCATTCCTCGATGCACACAATTTCAGACTCATACATCATCCTCACTTTCCCCTTCCTCCACCCATCCCTACACAGCCCCAAATACATCAATATGAAGCAGCGGAGTTTAGCATAGCCACAGCTCTAGAGTAGAAGCTGTCTCTAAGCCTCTTTGTCCTAGTTCTGAGGGCCCTGTATCGTCTGCCAGATGGTAACAGTTTAAAAAGAGAGTGTGCTGGATGAGACGGGTCCCTCAGAATATTTTGGGCTTTATTTAGGCTTCGGGAATTATAGATTTCTTCCAAGGAGGGAAGAGGGCAGCCGATAATCCTTTGTGCAGTAGTGATCACCCTTTGGAGTGCCTTCCTATTCGCCACTGTGCAACTGGAGAACCATACACAGATGCAGTAGGTTAGGACACTCTCTATAGCACAGCGGTAAAAGGACACCAGAAGCTTTTCATCCAGTTGTTGCTTCCTTAAAAGTCTCAGAAAGTACAGTCTTTGCTGGGCTTTCTTAACCACCGCGGCAGTCTGTACGCCCCAGGTCAAGTCCTCTTTAATCATAACGCCCAGAAATTTAAAACTAGCCACCCGCTCCACTTGATCTCCATTTATAGTCAAGGGCTGAATTTCTGAGCTATTCCTTCTATAATCCACTATGAGCTCCTTTGTCTTGTTAGTGTTAAGAACCAGGTTATTTTCCCTGCACCATGAGAGCAGTCGGTCCACTTCATTCCGATAGGCAGACTCATCCTCTCCAGAGATGAGCCCCACCACCGTTGTGTCATCAGCAAATTTGATAATGGTGTTACTATGATAGACAGGAGTACAGTCATATTTATAAAGGGTGAACAGTAAAGGACTCAACACACAGCCCTGTGGCGTTCCCATATTTAGAGTAAGAACTGAGGAAACCCGATTTCCCAGTCTAACCCTCTGGGAACGTCCAGACAAGAAGTCCCTAATCCACAAACAGATTGAATGTGAGAGTCCAAGACCCACAAGTTTTGTCACCAGTCTTTGTGGCAAGATTGTATTAAATGCGGAACTAAAGTCCGCAAAGAGCATTTGCACATAATTCCCCTGATGTTCCAGATGCAGGAGTTGGGGCTTGCAAGGTCTCCTGGAAAGTGTAGTTCCACACCCCCCGCCACACACCCCTTAAATTAGTTCAGTCGACTACAAAGCACAGCCAGCAGAAAAAGTGTAGTTCAAACCAGGCTGCTTTTTCAGCTAACTGCTCTTTGCAGCCGGCTGAACTAAGGTAAGTGGGGGGGGAGGGGCCGGGACCCAGGCGCCGTTTTCCTCCCCTATGCCACTGCAAGGCTGGCTTTCGGGAGGAGGGACAAATAGAGAGATTTAAGTGTTGGCTAATGGGCTAGGTGCTTGGCTTGATAGACCAAGCTAGGAGTGACAGATGAAATCGGTGTTTTAGGTGTTGAAGTTGATGAAATAACAACTTCAAGACAAAAATCAGTCAGGGGCTGTGGTCTTAGGAGAGGTTAGTCAGGAAGCTGAAAATGAGACCAATGTTTTAAGGCAAATGTCCAGCAGAAACTTCATTGATTAGTGGGTTTTGCATACATTTTGTCTAAGCGGCAGGGCTGAAACTTGGAGTTGTCTCCCAGACTGGAAGGCATTGTTCCTCGTAATCTATTCAAGAGGAGGTGGGGTAATGTGTTTTTGCATTGTTGATATGGGCCAGGGGAACTCCAGACTAGCTGGTTGTCCTTATAGGCGACGCTGGCAAATTCAAGGGATGGGCTTCCCAACTTGACCAAGCATCTCCAGGGCACTCTACAAGGCTGGTGGCATAGGTAGTAACTCTGTTACAAAAACACGTCACCCCCATCTGGCCTACATTAGCTTGGTAACCGTATGGTGTGTTGCTGCATGTATAGAATTCGTCTAATGATTACCTGAACAGTGCAATCTAGATGCAGGGGGGAGCGCTGTGGTGACGAGGGACGGCATGGAGAAGGCAATGCCATGCTGCCCAAATCTCTTTGGAGGGAAAGGAGGGAATTTTTTTTTGAAGTCTCCTGCCATTCACATAGCCCTATATGGGAAACAGGCTAATGCCATTTTTGTATGGCGGAAGTCTGTGTGCTCAGAGTGGCGTTCCCAGGTTAGAACACCAATGGAAGCCAAATAAAGTTGTCTCCACCCTGGTAATGCCCCGAGGGCATAATAGAAATTCTGAATACTAAGAAGAAAGCACTGCTGCATCAGTGACTGAATGCAAATTTGTTAAAGCTGCGCAAGCTTTAAGCAAATACCTGAGGTCTTAGTCCTCCTTCTCTTTATTTAAAGAACAACCTGGAGCAGTTCCTTCACCATCAGGCTCTTGATGGTTGTCTTGTTTTCAGAGTAGATGTGGATGTGGCCTCTTCATGTTTTGAAGGGAGGATTCCAGTTTCCTTTTTTAATTAATTTTTTGTTATTAAAACTTTAAAGTCACCTTGTGACTTTTAACATTCACCAGACTTACAACAAAAGAAACTTTAAATCTGTTTTCTGTTTCATAAACAATAGTGTGCAGTATAACAATGAAATATGGCAAACCAGTACAGAAACAATAATCAACATATAATAGTTCTGGCCTGCTATGCAAAACAGACTTTCAGGGTCTCAGTCCTTTACAGTTCTCTCTAGCTGTGTCTTGTGGTACTGTTGATGGACTTGCAGCTTTGCTGAGCCCTCTCTCCTTATTGTCAAGCCTTCAAGGGTAGCCCTGAACTATTCAAAAACAGTTCATAACAACTGAACTCTGGCCTCTTAACAATTCTGAGGAAATGGAGCCTTTTCTTCCTTATATGGAAAACCTGAGTTTAGCTCCCCCTAATGGACCCTGGGTTACACAAACAGAGCTTCAGCTATAGTCCATAAGTTGTATATAAATACCGTATATACTTGAGTATAAGACCTGAATATAAGATGAGGGGGCTTTTTCAGCATAAAAATGTGCTGAAAAAGTCGACTTATACTTGAGTATATACGGTACGTATTTTAGAATAAGTCAATTTAGAGAGTAGAGCACTAGAAATTCTGTATGGGGCTTTGTGTTTTCCTCATACATTTCACAGTTCTGACTAGGTTGTATTTCTCCCCTGCCCAGATTTGGGGGTGTCTCATCTCTTTTGTGTTTCTAAATGGAGCATGTCTCTTGATTGACACTATTAAGTTTTCAGTTTCAACCCTTTCCATTTTTATCCCAAACAACACAAAACTGAGACAGTTTTTCTGTGCAGCAAGTTCACTAAATCAGTTACAGTGTTGAGTATGTCTGAAGAATGAAGAGTATGAGAGAATTCTTGCCACCTTGGGCGTCTGTGATAATTTCAATGTATGCCTTACACACACCTCCAGTATTGTATTTTATATGTTCAAGCAGAGTACATGCTGTTTCTAATAAAACAATCCTTGAATGGGTGCTGCCTTCTTCGATTTTGAGTTCTTTTTTTGTGAATATCTTACTGAATTGAATACTGGGAGGGAGTGATGGTTAATAGACAATTGTGTGAAGGTGTGGTAGTTGAGAGCTGCCCCGTGCATTGGGACTAAGATTAACCTGGCCTGGTGGATTCTTATTCCTAATCAAAAAATCATTCTGTCTTCCTTGCAGGCCCAGATTGTAGCTCTTTTGACCTTGTGAGTTTTTGTGGTGTCAGTGGGGCAGTGAGAATTGAAGATATCCCAAGTGGCATGGAGAACTTAACATTTGGGGGGAAAGCAATAGAATCACAGAAGTGTGAGATGTAATCAGATCAACTAGAGAAGCAGTGAAATTTAAGAAATAATAGAGGTCTAAGATAGAAGCATTGAATTGAGAGAATAATGAAAGAATTTTAGTTGTGAAGAGAAAAGGGCACAATTAGAACTACAAATATGATAGTGATAAGCATTAGTAATTCAATTAGATACTGGGAGGAGGTGGACCTTGATAGACCAACAGGTGACTTGCAGCTTCATGTGTTCCTAGAAGTGCACTGTTTTTGTGAGGGAGATTTGTTGTAATCTTTTTCTATTGGTGTTAGATGAATTAAAACAGCTTTATGGAATATAGCAATATATTTCGACTACAAGGCTTTCATTAACAGACCAGCTTTTGAGATAAAGCAAAGAAATGCATAGATGGTAACACATTTTTCCCCCTAACTTCTGGAATATTACAAGAAACCTGATTACTGGGAAACTTTAATCTTCTTCCATCAGACCAGTTGCAATTGTTCTAATTCAAATTGTGTGATGAACCCTGTGCTCAGAGGACATGTTTTATTTGTCATTTCCACTGTGCTGTCAGGACTTCTGGCCCCTGTGGCCTTCCTAGGCACTCCCAGTGATTTCTGTTGTATTTGTCCTTCAATGGAGACTGGGTTCTTAATAGAAAACTTTTCTTTATGGGTAAGAGGTGCTATTTCCCATCCTACCTAGAGTTCCCAAGCTTGTCCATTGTCTATTTGGGACAGAAAACTGTAATCAGTCTTGAGAGAGGGGGGCAGGAACCTGGGGAAACTCCCAAGAACTCAGTGTGCATTTCTTGGAATTGCAATGCAAGGTACTTGTTATGGGTAGAAAAGTGTACCCTTGCAAAAAGAATGTAGGTTTGTTGATTGTGTTCAGAGTTTGGACGAGGGTAATATAAACGAGCAAGATGGACATGTACCAGATGGACATGTTAAAGACTTCATTGTTACTTTCTTGCTTGGCTTCCCTTTATTTTGTAAGCGTGGGAGGAGATTTTCGAGGGCTAAAGCTTAAGCTAATTATTCACTGTTTTGAAAACTGCCTGTTACTAACAACAGTTGGCTCTTTTTAAAAAGAAACTTTTTGTTAAATATGACCTTTTAAACATCTCTTCCAAGTTTTGTTTGTTTTTTGCTCGGGTTCAGTTGCACATCCTTATGCAAAGAACCCATGGAAGGAAGGTGAGGTAACCTCTGCCCTTTACAAGTTACAGTAAAATCTCCAGACCAGGGAAGGGGTGCCTCATTCGGAGCCCCTTCCTATCCAAAGCTCCCCACTTTGGATATGAAAGGTGGATTCTGTGACAGACAGGAGGCTGTCCTGTTCCTGAAAACAGCCACTCATCTGAGCCTATGAGTGTGCTGCTGCAGCATCCAATCACCTTTCTGATGGGGGATGAAAGGTTGGGGGGAAGCACAGCAGGAGAAAGTTCTGGTCTGCTCCAGGGAGAGTGCAGTCATAATATTGTCGAAGGCTTTTACGGCCAGATTCAACCGGTTGTGGTGGATTTTCTGGGCTGTGTGGCCGTGGTCTGGTGGATCTTGTTCCTAACGTTTCGCCTGCATCTGTGGCTGGCATCTTCAGAGGTGTATACACCTCTGTGATACACCCTCTGCGATACACCTCTGAAGATGTCAGCCACAGATGCAGACGAAACGTTAGGAACAAGATCCACCAGACCACTGCCACACAGCCCGGAAAACCCACCATAACCAGCACAGTCATAATTTGAATATGCCTCAGCAAGACTCCAGTCTGTAGGGTAAGTTTGCCTGGTAGAGTGGTTTAACTCTACCTCTAGGAAGGGATGGAATAGCTGGTTCTGAGACCTGTCTTTGGTGATCTCGTACTATTTAGTCTGACTCTTGGGAAAAAGCAGGCTGGGTGGTGGAATCCTGTATTTGTGAAAGAATTCAACCTAATGGCTAGTCAGTGAAAGCCTATTTATACCTGAAAGTGTTAAAGAGATTTTAGGTTGTACTCTGAAGCCACAATTAGCTTCAGGTTTCTCCTTTACCTGTGTGCAACTGATGTTTTGTTCTTGAAAAAGAACCTGTAAATAAATAAATCTTCTTTGTTATTTACATACAACTCCTGACTCAGTGATCACCGTGTTCTTCTCTCACCACAAAAAGGTACTTTGTGGCAGGAAATCCAGAGCCTTTATATATTGGTCTCAGAACATCTTGTAACTGAGCAGAAGGTTTGTAGTTGAAATCAAACCTGGTTTCCCAAAAGCACAGATGTTTGTGTGGGTTATTTCCTTTCCAAGAAAGGACCTATCACAGCTGCTAGATTAACTTCATTGTTGGAGATACAACAGGCAAGAAGTGTTGCACTTGCTGCTTGATCACTGTTTATTGAATTAAAGCAGTTCTATCCCAGATTTCATCTTGGTTCCAAGTGGCTTACAATAATAGTTAAAACACTCCAACTAAAACCAAAGATAAAACAGCAAGCCCCAGATCTCTCTTCCCTTAAAAGATGCTGACCCTTCACCCTCCTTCCTATTTGCGGCAGGCTCAGGCAGCTTCCTGACTATGCTAGGTAGCAGTGACGTAGGTATAGATTTTTTAATGGGATGAGTTCAGTGACTGAGCTGACTTTCTGGCTGTTCTGTTCCATGCATTGTTTCATGCAAGCCGGACATGTAATGGGAGGGGTTTGAACCCGTGAAACAACACACACACACCCTTACCCACATCCCTGCTTGGCAGTTTTTTGCCTTTTCTATGGCTGAGCTGTTTTGATGGTAGTGTATGAGGTGTTTTTTGCTTGTCTGTTCAGCCTTAAGAACTCCAGAAAGCTGAAGGGGGCATTTTTTCAATTAATACAGGTGCTTGAAGAAAGAGGGGTGGTAAGTATCACTCTAAAGAGAACCAGCATGGTGTAGTGGTTGCAGTATTAGACCACAGTCTTGAGATACTCAGGTTCAAATCCCCACTCTGCCATGGAATATTGCTGGGTGACCTTGGGCCAATCACACGCACTTGGGGTTGTTGTGAGGATAAAACAAAGATGAAGAGAATGATATAAACTGTTTGGGTTCACATTAGGGAGAAAAATGTGGTATAAATGAAGTACCGGTAAGTAAAAACCCATTTCCTGTTCTTTACCATTTAGAAAGGAATAACCCTCTTAGAGCTTAACATGTGGGCATGCAGAGAATCAGTGTGGGGTAGTGGTTCAGAGCAGAAAACTCTGATCTGAAGAACTGGGTTTGATTTGCTGCTGCTATACTTGAGTGGCGGGGTCTAATCCAGGGAACGAGGTTTAATTCCCCACTCCCCCACGTGAAGTCTGTTAGGTGACCTTCGGCCAGTCATAGTTCTCTCTGTCCCATCTGCCCCACAAGAAGACGGTGATCGTCGCCACTTTGGGACTCCTTATGGTAGAGAAAAATGGTGGTATAAAAACTAACCTTTGTTCTTTTTCTATATAAAAGCTGTAATTACTCCTCCAGTACTGTTTTTTTCATTCTCACACCTGTTTATATAGACTTCATAAATGTTAATGATAGACAAATTAAATGACTAATCAACTTAGAGTTCCTTGTTCAGGTGCTAGGAAAAACCCAAACAGTTCAGACTCTTTAAACCTGGCAATAGTATTAAAAAAGCCTTCCTCTCTCCCCTCCTAACAGTATTGCAACTAGGATAAAATGAACTCATAAGTATATGCCCTTTGACTCCATATGAGGTTGTAGAATTGAAAACAGCCTGTATAAAAAGCAGGCTACTCAGCTGTGGAATCTGATTAGTCACATATACATGGTGTCTGGTGGGTATTTGTGTGTGAAATTAGAACTTTTTAAAACTGAAATGTACGATAGAAAACGGTGCCCTGTGAATATAGCAGGGTTTAATGTTAATAGTCAGTTTAAATTTCACATTAAATGAAGGAAAATTGATACTTTTTTGCTTACAAACTAGCCAGTCAAACTTGACAAGCAAGCTTTGACATTTAATATGTTCCTTAATCAATGAAAGGTTCTCTTATGAAAGAGAAGAGAAGACATCGATTACATAAGTTCCTCTGTCTCAGAGTTGGCAAGCCAATGCGAAAAACATTTGTATCGCAGGCTAGTGCGACGATGCAACAGTATGCGCAAAGAGATAAGAAACACGAGTACTGGTTTGCTGTGCCCCAGGAGAGGTAAGATGGAGTCTTTTCTTCCTAAGTGTAATGGTTACTGCACGTTCTTAACTGCATTGAAGTTGTTGCACTTTTTCATCCTACCAAGGCAACTGTCGCCTTCCACCAGATTTCAAAAGGTTGCAGTAACAACAATACAGATTGCTTGTACATTGCCCTGTCTGAATTTTGAGTTTTTCTTGATACATCACTGCTGCGTTTTGATTACGCAGTTCACAAAAGTGCTTAATGTGGAACTGGGTGGGATTGTTCCCAAGTCTAGCTCTGTACAGTAAGTATTTAAATCCATCCCCTTCTGCAGTTGGGCTCATCAGGTGATTTTGTCTAGTCACTGTCTGGTTAAATTATCTCACAGGCTGTTGTGAGAGTCAGGTGGAGAAGAGGAGAACCATGTATGGGATCCTGAAATCATTATTCTTTTGGTGCACTAAAATGAGTGTGTCATCAGTTTTCATTACCTTCAGTTTTTTTCTTCAATAATGTAAAAGTGTATGTTAGGTCATCTTTACATGATATTTAAATCTTATGTTATTCCCATGAAAATATTTCCAACACATAGCTTTGAGTTTCTTTGAATATGACGTTTAAACCATGCTGTACTTTTTGTTAGGCTTAAAATGTAACATCTTTAACAAATTAACAGATTTTACTATGTATAAATCAAAGTAGATATGCTTAATCACATCATACTCCAGTTAATTTTCTGGAAAACCCACAAATGGGGGCTGTTAGCTGCCTGTGTTAAGTACTTTCTACTGATGCTCACCAAGCATCTTTTAGGACAGCTGTCAAAATTGGGTTACATTTAAAGTTATGAAAAAAAGATTAGGAGAGGGAGACAGTTCCTTTTAAAAATGAATACATTTAAAATGTATTCTAAATCATATTTAGCAACAACGATTGAAAATATATATAAGGTAATCATTCCATTTCCTTATGTTAAAAAAGAATGAATAAATAGCGATGGAAAAGATGCATGTAGCTATTATGAAGCAACTCTGAATGTTTATTGGTCTTTGCCAGTAGCAAGTCTGACCTGAAAGATAAACTCATTCTTTTTTCCCTCTTAAAGGACTGAGCATTTATATGGCTTTTTTGTTCAGTGGAGCCCAGAAATATATGCAGAAGATACTGGAGAGACCACTAGAGAGCCTGGGTTTATTGTGGTAAAAAAATTTGAGGAGTCCGAAGCTAGTGAAGATTCAGTTAACGAAGCAGCTGCTAAGGAGTGGGAGGTAAGTACTCTTTAAATAGTTCTTAGTGACTTTGCCTTATAAAAGTCTTGTTTAGAAAGATGAACTCAAGCTCTATAAAATAGAATAATAGAAAAAGGTCAGAGGGCTGAAATCTCCCATGTAAATGTAATAACCCAAACATGATTATTGCTTGAGTTAAGATTGTATTATGTTGTGTGGTAGATATGAGAATATGTATGTTTAAGTGCCATACGTTTACTATGTGTGAGTGTCTTAAAGTATGTACACTTACGTACTCTGTAAGATTATGTGCAGTTCTCTATGTTTGAGTAATGTTTGTGAGGATGTGCGTGTTCATATTTTAATGACTGTACGAAGGTAAATGTATATTCATGGATGATAATCTGGATTTCGAGTGTAGTAGTCTGTTGCTGGAAGTTCATCAGAATCTGCTATATTAGAACATTTACTAATGAAATCAATGATAAAGTGTACTCAATAAAGCAGCTTAATTCGACATCTCTGCGGAAACATGTTATTACAAAGGGATCGTTTGCAAGAATTGAAAGCCATGCAATTTGACATATATAACGACATCCTTATTTTTGAAATTGTTAGTTTCGCATCTCTTTGGCAATTCCGTTTCTTTCTATGTAATCTTTTCAACAGTGCAGATTTAAATACATAAGAAAGAGTCTGCTGGATCAGACCCAGAGTCCATCTAGTCCAGCACTCTGCTAGTCTCAGTGGCCCACCAGATGCCTTTGGGAGCTCACGTGCAGGATGTGAAAGCAATGGCCTTTGGCAAGGTTTAATTAAAATCTAACATAGGTACATATTTTTGCACATGTGCAGCCACTGCATGAAGATCCACAAGGAATATCCAAATATACGATTTTTAAAATCCTTGCAGTAGAAATGAAAATCTTTGTAAGAGGAGTTCAGTATTCATTTCCAATTGTAATCATAATAAAAGGGTGGAAGCTTATTCTTTTGTATCTGAAAACAAGGATATCTGGTCATCGTAGAGTAGCTCTAAGTATCATCCTGTTCTCAGCATAGCAATGGAAAGAACAAATCCTGAAGGCAGCCATTTCACTTCTATCCTACAAACAGTGAGATCTGTGTATTTCTGGATTGGTGTGCATAGAAGGAAAATGACATTAATTCTCTGGGTTTGCTGGTTTGGGTTGAGCTCTTTTTTCCTTTGTGCCAGAGTGGAAGAAATATTTGCTGGTATGGTAATGAGAAAGCTGTAAATTTCGTTGTGCGTGCACAATGACAATAAAATGCTTATGCTTCTTGGAGGCTGCTGCTGTGTCATGTTAGTTCATGGGAAAAAACCATTAAGGAGCAAATAGTATGAGAGCCCCTCATTAATATTCCTGAACAAACTGTGGGTGGCAAAGTGTGTAGGATGCAGCACTGCCCCATTCAGACCACATTTTCATTCCTTTTGTTTTCAATTAATGCACTTCCTCTTTAAACAGCAATGTTATTTATTGCAGTGATTATGGAGAGGGGCCCTAATTCATTGCTGGAGAACATGTTTTGTACACATAAAGCCTCAAATAGAATTCTTGGCATCTCCAGTTAAAAGATCATCCATAGTAGGATTGGGATAGATTTCTCCCTATAACCTGGGAGGAAGGTGTCTGTTAGATGTGACGTTAATATGATTCAATAAAGGGAAGTCATGAAAATGATTGCGATAACTTACTGTATATTTGGTAAACTTTTTTTTGCAAAAGGAAATATCACTGTTAGATGTGTGATTCTAACATAAAGAAATGAATCCTTTCTCCTGATATTGAACTAGGTTCCCCCCCCTTTGAAACTTTGCTCCCTGAGTGTTTTAAATGGATCTTGAATGGCAGTATTTAAAACATTTTATAAAGGCAAGGTATATACTGTGATCATAGTGGCAGTTAAAAATGAATATAGAACCAGGTGAGTTATTAAACAACTTATGCATGTAGTTAGAAGTGGACAGTTCCACCCCGGTTTCCTATGGGTAAATTTTAGAAGTGCAAAGAAGCTGGCTTAAAGCCTTTTGGACAAGTTAACACTTAAATATCCGAAAAAAGGAACTTGGAATTTTTTTCACCCAGCAGCAGCCATGGGTTTATGCAGATCTTTTCCCCTGGTGGGTTTTATCGTTCTTACGTAGACTTCCCACATGACAGTTCCTGCATTAATGACTTTTTATTTTGCTTTTCAAAAAGACTTTTTTTTACTTTCCATTTTCAGTAGGCTTGGTAATATCCCAAATTGAAAACATGAGCTCTAAATAATAATAAATGAGGGACCATGTGTAATCTTTCAGTCAAACATTTAGAAAGTAGCAGAGAAAACCATATGAAAATCAGTAAAAATAACACTGAATAGTGTTTTGATTGTTTTCGATAACTGGTTTAGTTCCAGTTACTTGGGTCATTTTTGTTTTTAATGCAGAGGAACATTTACTATATTAAATTTGAGAATAATTTCCTCATACAGATTAGCTGAGGAACAAATGTTGACTGTCTGATACCATTCATATATGGCAGCCTCCAAAATGTTTACCTTCAAACAGGCTTTGGATCCAAAATATTGCTTTTTTTGTGTGTATGCTCCTCTTCGTGTGTTTAACACATGAGAATATTTTTTTAAAAAAAAAACTGTGCTTGTTATGTTTATATTCAGTGACACCAAGGTCAAAATATGTTGTGACAAGTTTTGAAGAGTGGGAAGAAAATAAAGTGTGGAAGAAACAGGCTCTTTTTGAATATGCCTGGGTAACATGTAAGCCATTTATTAACATATATACATTTCAGGGGAAAGGATGACATTTTAAAAGCAACCAAGCGTTGTAAATTTTATTTAAACAATTTATTTTGCATATTGTAGACATAATTGTAAAAATTGGGGGAGGGGGGTGGAGTCTCAGTGTCACCGGACCTAGGGCAATATCTTGGATCCACATCAGCATGTCCTGTGGCATCAACTTAAAAGGGTGGGTGAGCTACTGCACCCAGTATGTTGCCCTCCTGTTAACGCTTGATCTATACTGTAGGAAACCAACAGCCCCATCCATCCAAGTGGCTGGGTGCCCGGACATGGTGCCACAGCCGAGCCACCCCACTGTTCCCAAAGGGCTTTCTTATAAAGGCTCCCTGCTGCCAGAAAGCCTCCATTGGGCTTAATATGACTTACACCACCAAAAAGGTGGCATAAGTCCACAGCCCCGACGGCTGTCATGACTGGGTGGAAGCCAACTAGCATCAACTCCTCTCCCAGTCTTGACCCCAGACTGTGGACCCTGGGCCCTCCCCGCTATGCCAGCTGGAGCACAGGGATGCTGGCATGGCATTCAGTGCCCTAGAAAAGGTAATCAACCAACATGGCCACACGCCGCTCCCAGTGGCAGATTTCGCACCCCCCTTTAAATTAGACTGCAAGTATCTTCCAGTTTCTGAGATACTTCTGAAGTGTGCGCGACACTAAATAAAGGCCACATGGAGCCCACTGGCTGGTTGTGAGAGATCCTTCTCTTATGAAAGATTTAGTTGTCCTGATGTAATTCCAATGCTACCCAGCCTCTTCCAACACCATCTGAATGGGTGGCCACTTCTTTACCTGCACGAGGCAACCAGCATTCTATGGTGGGGCATTTTTACTAACATTTTTAAAAGTATAGTCTAAACACTTCTTCAGTACTGGGCCTAACAAACGTTCACAGTTCTGTCCTGCACCTGAAGCCTGTAATATAACTCAGTATCTTGCATTCTGGCTATTCAAAAATGGTTGATGATGTTTGGTTAGTTTTTATAAAAGTACCTGCTCTGTATTTGGAGGATCACGTCTCCTCTGAATACCTGCCTCAGTTGCATGTGCAATGATCCATTCCAGTATTTCTACCGGCTTACTTTGTACCAGTGCCCGCAAGCACAAGAATTCTTTGTTCTTTCTAAAGGTGCTGCCTTCAGCTGTAATAAAACTGGCATCTGTAATCCTGCACCAGCTTTTGTGATAAACTTCAACAAAGTCACTTTCCCAAGAACCCCAAACATCATCCCTTTTGTTGTACCAGGTTTCATATTAACAGTGTTGCAATGTGCAACATATTGTTTTGGTGAAAACATTGAACATTTTGTAAACAGAGACTTTAACATTGGCCCGCTGGATTTTGTCTCTTGCTTGTGATTCGATCAGAGAAATACTTTTTAAATGTTGAATTATCCAGATTATGTGCATTTTCTGTACCTCCTAATATTATGGCCAATTCTTTGCTGCTAAGACACACACTTCCTTGTTTAGAATGCAATCCAGAGGGGAGGGGGGTTGCAAATGGATCCCTGGAAGTAGTGTGGTGCTGCACCAACGTAGGTGCTCACTTTGCTGGCATGAAGGGCAAATACAACAGCAGAGGGGCTATTACCCTTGTGGTGGGGTGTGGTGCAACAATGCAGATCCCAACCCAGAAGCTGTTGTGTGTGTTGGCATCCCTCCGCCATGGGAGCCCACACTGGCACGGATAGGGGCGTTCTTAGAGGTGGAGTGGATTTTAGCTTGTTTCCACAAGGTTTTTGGCCCTGAAAAGCCCTCTATGCTGACCAGAGACTTATGCCACATTATGCCCGTTGGGTGGCAATAGGGGGTTTCAGGTTGGCCCGGAAGTTGCTTTGTTTTACAAGGTCCCTGTGCCACCTGAAACCCCTTAGGGGGCAGCATGGCTGCAGTGTGGTGGCAGCATCCCTGGCCACTGTGGATCTACCCCCTCCTTTGGATTGGATTGCCTATTAATTATACTTGAATGGCTGATAAATGAAACTATACAAATGAATCTCAAAATTTGATATAATTGGGCTATTCTACATCCTGTCATAAATGGTCATTAATATAAAATGCATGTTCAGTCTATAGGTGAGGTGGCTGAAATAACCTGCTGTGTAGCATTAGAAAATGCACACGCATATATTCAGTCTTTAACTCGCTCCTCTTTGAGATACTGGATAAGACTTTTCAGTCAGGGACTTCTGGCTATTCTCTGACTTTCTAGTTAGTGTTTTCTTCCACTTTGTCTTCATTATGCTGCCTGTGACTATGTTGGGGGAAGGTCTACATATCATAGTTTTTCCTGGCTCTCTTGGATAAGTCGTATCTCAGCTTAATGTGCCTCTGAGGAGGATTTGTGAAGGTAAATGGGTTTGGCGTAGACCAGAAATTTCTCTCTCCAACTGCAGGGGAATGAATAGAAGATGGAAACTCTCTTCATCTTGTTTTTCCCACATGGTATGCTGTTAGTTTTTTCTCTAAGGCCGTTTCCGCGCGCACACCCCAGGACTGTTCGCACAAACGGTCCCGGTAGGGGTGGGGAAGACTGCGCAGCGCCATCCCCCCTTTCCCGAACGCCTTCCCTTCCCTCCGACCTTCTGGTGCGTCGCCCAGGCCAGGGAACACGCCCCCCTGCCCTGAGCGACAGCTCTGGAGTAACAAGGCAGGGGGGGTGTGTCCCCAGGCCTGGACAACGCGCCGGAAAGTTGGAGGGGAGGGAAGGCGTTCGGGAAAGGGGGGATGGCGCCTTCCAGCCGCTGCCATTCACACGGCAGCGGTTGGAAGCCGCTGTTTCCAAAATACCTCGCCCAGGGAGCGAGGTTCAGAAACAGTGGCTTCGTGCCACTCGGGGGTTGCGAGGCAGCCGCTGCTGCGATGCAGCAGTGGCGTGCGTGCAAACCCCTCCCCAGGGACGCTGTTTTTAGTGTCCCTGGGTCGCTGTATTCTGCCTGTGCGGAAACAGCCTAAGTAAATTTATTTCAGAAGGTCCAAGAGTATACAGTTAAAGAATTCAAATGATATGAAAACATTTGCTCTCCAATAGACAGCAAAAGAGCCTATGTGAATTATGCGTAATTGTTTGGTGCTTTATGGTAAGTCTAGATTCAGATGAAGATCGCTGGGTTGCCTGGTGCAGTTTATCATTGCCTGACCTACATTACCACCCCCAAAATATTTTCCTAGGAATAAGTGTTGTGGGATAGGCCTGAGTAGGATTCTGAGTAGACCAGCTTGGAATTGATCCTGTGACGCAGAGTTGTTGCGAAGTTAAAATGTCATTAGATCCTTGAGGCAAGGGCAAGATCCAATTGTGCAAGCAATAGAGGGGTGTAGGTATAAAATTATACGCTTGTGCAAATTCGATTTCTTTTGCTGCATCTGTTATTACTCATATTACTCATATTACTCATATTCTGCATTGTGCTTTTCCTAAGATCTATATGGCAAACGTTTTTGCATGGCACAGTTGTGATTTGTGTAGTAGTATGCTACTGTGCGCTGTTTTTTCTGCAATAAAAGGTCCAGTAGTGCCATTCTTATCAGTACCAAGTAATCAGTGCCAAGCAATAAAACAATATGTGAACTTTCGAGTTATTTAAAGCCGAACATTATTTAAGGCCGAACATTTTAAAAATGGGAGGATGGAAGGAGAATTCAAAGCTTTCTTGTCTCTGTCCTGTGTGTGGCCTAGAGCAGGGGTGTCCAATTATGGCCCTCCAGATGTTCATGGACTATGATTCCAATCAGCCCCTGCCAGCATGGCCATCTGGCCCTGGCCTAAAGATTGTCATGCATGGAACTAGATGTGTAAAATTTTGGAAATTTTGAAGCCATGGGGCAGTTTTTCCCCTCTTTTTTAAAAGAAAAAAATTGAGGAAAAACTGGAATACATGCAATACATGCTATCCTATCAAACATTAATTTTACTGTTTTGACAAATGCATCATTTACAACTTAGCATATAAAACTGCAATATTTGAAATATTTATAGAATGTAAAATTTATTAGTGCCTTAATTTTCTACAAGAAAAATTGCAAATGTACCTTATATTTAATAGAAGCCGCCGGCTGATGCACCCTGTATGGTACGTTAGCCCAAGTACCTTAATTTTTGCTATCTGGAAAGTAAGCTTTATGTAAAGTAACATAAAATATACTATTTGGTCAGATCAGAGGCGTAGCTCCAAGGGAACAGCGGGGGATAGGGGTAAGCGACGCACCAGGCACGCGCCCCTGGGGGGGCATTCTGGAGTGGGGCGGGGCGGAAGATGCACTGGTGCATCGGCCACTTTTCCCCCTTGCTATGCCTCTGGGTCAGATAAATGTGTCACACAAATGGTCCATAATAATAATATCAGCACAACGGTATGTAGTTCCAGCTTGAGGCTATCTTCTTCCTTCTGTAATTACTGGTCAGGGAGAGCTCAGTTTTCAGACTTCCCTCTGAGGTGTTGTGGCATTTTTGCCCCAAAACCTTCTGATCTCTTTTGTAGGGCAGTGGGGGCAGATACCAAGTCTGTGGGTTTGAGAAAGAGATGAAAAGGTCAACCAAAAGAAAAGAGCCAGGTCAAAAGGGCCACAAAAGCAATGAAAGCTTTTCATGTTGTCCACATGAACATCAGGTATCCTTCTAGGTGCAGAAATGCAGCTTGGATTTAAAAGTTGTGTATGTTTACTAAATGCCCACCTTGTCTTTAAAAGCATTTCAGTCATTCTAAAAGGGAAAATGTTTCTTAGGACTTTTTAAAATACTCTTCAAGATTTCCAGGTTTTTTGTTTTTTTCTCCCTGGTTGTTCACATCTCTGCAGAAGCAGAGAGTTGACAAGCTTTTAAAAAATGTCTGACATTTGATCCAGAAAAGTTCTGAACCTCTGCAATAAAATTCTGAACCTCTGCAATAAAATAACTGTAAGCTGCAATTACAGTTATTTTAGAGCATCTGTTCATTAAACAGCTTTGTTGAGTGCCTTTTATTTTGACAGGTTTTTCTTCTTGGAAGGTAATGAAAACAATTCAGAAACTACACAGCACCCCAGAGATTCTGGCCGTGAAAGCCTTAGACAATACAAATTCAGAAATACTCTGATTTTAAAAATGCACTGTTTCTTTAAATGACCGAGCTGTGATTCTCTTGCATGGCAACCTCCCTTGAATACAGCCATGCCTTTTTTGTTGTTCATTCACTCAACAAGATACCAGAAGCAAGCACTCAGCTTTCTCCTGATTAGCTCATCGTCCTGTCAATCAAGTTTGTGAGGCTAGCAAGTTATTCTGTCCTTCAGCAAAGGTTTGGCTGTGTCTGGAATTGAGAGCAGGTAGTGAAAATGCTGGGGGAAAACCTTCAGGTTTAGCTAAAATACCTCTCACCTACTTTTCAAAGGAAATGATTCGTTTCTGGTATGGCAAGAAGGGAAGGAAACACCACTCAATGAAAAATAAATATAACCTGGTAATTCTATTTGTATTGCTTTGTATTGCTGTTTTGGTTGTAATTTTGATTGTTTTGCTATGATGGAAACTGTAGTAATCTCTGGGTTTTATTATACCATTAATTGCAGGGTTCTGAGTCTTAGATTATTGGTCTGCAGTTGCTATAATTGTGATTTGAATTGCTTAATAGATAAACGATGTGATTTGTGAATGAGTCTTTTCATAACAGTTTATCAATAAGGATTATAATTGGAAGGGATATACATTGTGGGGAGTTTGTTACAGTAACATGTTTGTTCTTAAAGTTTAGCCAAAAGTAGTTGCAAAAAATAGTATTAATATAAAATAGCTCTGTAGGGAAATTTTATATGCTTTACAGATGTTAATATAGTAAATAGTACTGTGAAACTTCGTATTAACCCTAATATTGGTTGTTGAGTGTAATGAATGCACATTACATTAAACTAGGATTTTTATCTATATTTTAATACTACAGTATTTGAAAAAAATGTAGGACTACTTCTGTATATTGTTGTCCTAATTTTGGATACAGTTTCCATAAAACCATGAAAAGGTTCACTGAATAGGTGGGCAGTCATAAAAGCTCCATGTTTCCTAAATACAACTTTCAGAGCTGGGAAATAACTATGAATCTTTTCCTAGGCATTTCTGTGACTTGTTTGATACATTAGTTATTTTTCACTATGAATACAATTAAAGATCCTCCTGGTCTTATAAGAGAAAATGGATACAAGAATCCTCAGATTTTGAAGCCTCCTCAGTTGAACTGAATGTTCTGTCACCCAACAAATAACAGTATTTTTTTCTGTGTGTGGTATTAATCCACATCAGTTTGAGTTATCTTCACAGGATAGTTTTGTTTACCCTGTTGGGTAAAAAATATAGTTGCGTGTTTATGCGCAGATATGAACATAGCATCCAGTCCTTTTTGTTTGTTAGAGAGTCATGGTACAATGGAAATAGGAAAGAACTCTTGTCCCAGTGCCTCAAATAAAGATTTGAGACAACAACATCATGGGTTTAACTAGTTTATTTGAATCAGTTGATTTACATTATCAATTAGTTATGCTAATATTTTAATTGAGGGCAGACTGTGCCAGGCAGCCTGTTCATGGCTGTCTTTTTCTGGCAAATCCACTCTGGTTCCAGACTTGGCCAGCAGCTACTGCTGACTTATCCTTGACTGCACATGAAGTGCTGAGAAATACCCATCCCATCTCCCTTCCATGATGCGCTGTAAAGCTGTTACCACCACCAAAGGTAGTCCTTTGCAAGCCCCATCCCACCATTAAGTCAGTGATGGACTGATCAGGACCTTCCATCATACCCAATGGCTCAGCGTGCTCGCCTGCTTAACCTGAGCAACGCCCCCCCCCCACCGCTGCTAAGCTGGGTATGGCCTAAACTGTCAGAGACCAGGCTACTTAAATGTTTTTTTTAAAATTATGTCCACTGACCTAAAAATCAGAAAGTAGGCAAAAAAGGTCCTCCCCACTTGCCAATCAGGGAAGGGGCCCCTCTCCCCATTTCTGCTTGACCTCAAATGGTGACTGGCTAATCCTGAAACGTTCCTGGGTGTGTGACTGATCAAAGGAAGACAGCAATAAGCATCATCTCCCTGCTACTCTTCCCATTGGTTGGCTGCTTTATTCCCCAACCAATTGGGCCTTCCCATTGGCTGGCTGCTTTATTCCCCAACCAGTCGGGCCTTCCCATTGGTTGGCTGCTTTATTCTCCAACAATTCGGGTCTTCTGCTGAAAATGGACTGGGGCAAATCAAACCCCACCTCAATGGCCATGAATGCCTCTTGTGATTCTTATAAGACAAAACTTTGCAAGCACATGTAGGTCAGGTCATAGTCACTTTTTTTCAGGAGTAATGACACATTAATAAAAGTCAGAGCTCCCATTCCTCCTTTTTTTCCTGTTAAGATCATCTCTTAGTAGCTGCTCAGTGACATCGTTACAACTAAACTGTGTTGCTGAATGGGCGCAATAATGTGCACGAGTGGGTGATTGAGCGCAAGATTGCAAAAGAATACTGATCTTTCAGACACTGGAGAAACTTCTCAGCTATATAAAGAACAATATTATTCCATTTGGAATATATTATGGGGTTTGAGAATTTGTAGACATTTTATGGACTTTTTCAATCACTACCATTCTGTATTAGACCAGTTAATGTTGGAAGAGGAGTTCAGGTTCAGTTCTTTTTAGAATACTGTCCCTTTTGTGATGGCACTCTAAAATGTTCTTGCTTTCATCACATAGAAAACAACTTACCTTTACAGTCCAATTCTGATTTAACGTGAAATGCATATTTTTAGTTAAGTTGATTTTTGAAATGTGTTTGGTCATAAATCCAAGATACAGTGGTAAGCTTGCTCAGTGCCCATACAACTCTCGAATTTTTTAATGAAATCTTAATTGTAACCAGGATTGCAAACTGCATCAGAGGCCCATATTCTGCTACATTTAAATCTGGTTTGGTAACTTTTAAATGGAACGCTAAATACAAGTATCACAAGATGGGGAAGAGAGACAGAGATAGGATGCACATGATCATATGGTCTCATCTTCTGTTCCATCATACCTTCAATCTAGGTCCTAGAATAAGTTGCTTATTATGTTTTCCATACTAGTGTGATACTCCCATACTAGCAGTGGTCGCTGGAGATGGGAAGGGGGTTGCCTTACAATTTTAAAAAGTATGTTTATAGAAAAAGGTAACCTGCATTTTCTTCTCTTGGTGTCTTCTAATGAAAATGATTGCATGTTCATTCAGAAAAGCTAGATATTATGAGCTGCTTACAAGTTGAAGTTAAATACTATAGGAGGTGGTGATTGATTCTTCTGTTCCAAATCCCACTTGAACATTGCCTTACAACTTTTACCACTGTATATTGCATTGTAATCAGAAGATCTGTGTCTCTGCAAAATATGGTTCACCTTTTAATTTTCCATATCAATTCTTCTTCATGATTTAGGGTGGGTTTTAATTAGTCAGTTCATTCCTTGTGCTGTTCTTTGAGAGTTACGGAAAACAAATAAATACTCAAATGAAAGGGTTTTGTTAAATGTACAGAAAACGTTTTAGAGGCTCCTGTGGGTCCTAGGGAAATCTGTTAAATAATAGTTTGTTACTTGAACGTACAAGGCTTGTAGAAAAAGCATGGATTCATTGTTTGAACAGCACTGTTGAAAATCAGGTGCACTTTAGCTTAATAAAGGAGTCCCAGAAGCGAATACATAAATTATATATTTTCATCATTTAATACTGGTTTAATGGCAAGAGACTTTTTTGGCTGCCAGTCAAAAAAGGAAGCTTTATTTGTTTCAACTGCATAAAGGTCATATGCTTTAACAACTATACTGTGCTGAGAGCCAGCTTGATGTTGTGATTTAGAGCAGTGGACTCTAATCTGGAGAACTGGGTTTAATTCCCACTCCTCCACTTGAATGGTGGACTGTAATTGGGTGAACCAGTTTTGTTTCCCCATTTATACACATGAAGCCTGCTGGGTGACCTTGGCCTACTCACAGTTCTCTCAGAATTCTGTCAGCCCCACTTACCTCACAGGGTTTCTTTTGTGGAGAGGGGAAGGGAACAAGTTTGTAAGCCACTTTGAGACTCCTTATGGTTGAGAAAAGCAGGATATAAATCCAAACTCTTATTCTTCTAATGCAGGCTACTTCTGAAAGATATCCGAAGCCAAACCTACCGGTTTGAAGGATCAAGCTTAAAGAATTGGAGACTGTGGGAGGTAAAGTATGTTGTTCCTGAAGGCTAATAAGTGCGGTGGCAGAGGGAAGTGAACTTGCTCATCTTTCTGATGTTGGCTAACTGAGTGTTCTGGTTAATCAGGTGTGATGCAACAAAGTTTTTACTGTACCTCTTTTCAGGCTGACCGTGTATAGTCAAAAGCTTTCAAGGCTGCAATCAACTGGCTGTTGTGGATTTTCTGGGCTGAGTGGCTGTGATCTGGTAGTTTTTGCTCCTAACACTTTGCCTATATTTGTGACTGACATCTTCAAAGTCACGTGTTTCTCTCCATGGGACAGTGTGGCGTGATTATGTGGTAGGGTATGTTTTGTCCACCTCATAGGAAGTGAGGCAAATTTGCATGAGTCCAGGTGGAGTTTATTTGCAGTTGCTGTTTCATTTGTAATTACATTTGCGACTGCATTTGCAACTTCACTTGCAGTTGAATGCACAATGTGAACATGGAGAGGAAGATATCTTGCTGTCACATGCTTCTGAAGATGCCATCCATAGATGTGGGTGAAACGTTAGGAGCAAAAATTATCAGACCACGGCCAACAGCTCGGAAAACCCACAACAGCCATTTAGACAGTCCTAAGTGATAGGGTATATTTGTTCAAGTATTAATGCAAGACTGGCTAGTGGTTCTGTTCTTGCAGCCTGTGGCTGGGTGAACATTGTAGTTTGTTCTTTTTAAGTTTGCAGACAGTCTTGACTGTGTGATACACACGGGGTACACAAATGTAATGTGAACTGGCAATCACATTTGCAAGTAGTAGCAACTCGTCCCATTAGCAAAATTCCAAGGTCGTATATTTGCACACGGGCTATCATAGCTGGGCAATTAGTCCGACTTCTAAATAGTCCAATACTGTGAAGTAATTGGCATGTTTCTAATGGCAGCATAGTATGTATAGGAAAACAACCACTGGCAATGAATTTAAGCATGTATTGAGGCCAGATTATTGATGTGTTTAGTCCCTGCCAATATATATTCTGTAACAAATGGGACAATATGTACTGTGGTGTAATTTATGGAGTTTCTGCATCCTTAATCTGATCTGAGAATCGAATTATAACTTTTGCAGTGAGGAGATCAAGAGGCTGTTCATTTGTACGCTGTACTCATTAAAAATAAAATGTTATGTTGGCCTTGTGGAAGTTGTTTATGTTACTGACCCTGGACTATTTAACTCTGTGTACTTTGGCGCCCACTCATTGACATCCAGGAAACAGTCATATGTGAATCTGTATAGGTTGTTTGCTTGCATAAGTACATACAAATGAAAATCATGTACTGTAGTTCTAAAAATTGATAGATCGCTTTCACAACAGGGATGGAGCTGTTCTTGAATATTTTTCTTTCCACCAAGAATCTTTTCTTTCCATCCATGTTTTGAAAAGGTAGTGGGTCTTAAAGAGCTCTTTTGCATGGGCTCTTTTGCACCCATTACATCTATATGTTGATTGTAGAGATTGCTTGGAACCCCCCCCCCCCTTTTCAATATGTAATGGACAGCGAGGAATATTGGTGGTAAATAGAAGTGCAGTCATGCTACAGAGAAATGCAGCTATAAGTTCTTAAATTCCAAATGCTATTTCAGTGTTCTTACAAAGATTTTGCTAATTTATTTTGGTGCTCTTAATTTGTGAAATCTGACAGTTTTGAAATCAGTATGACAATTGATGAACCCCGCAATATTTTCCTGTTTGTAAGGTCTGAGCTTTTATAGCTTTAGTTGGTCCCAGTACTTTCATGTCAAGTTGGCAGGACTGGAATAAAGTTTTATGTCCTTGCAGAGTTAGCATATAGGGTGGTCAACAGAAACAACAGCAGTGCTGACACAGCATGCAAGATAATCAGATTGGAGCACCTTTTTAGGGTGCCACATAAATAGGGGGTATTGAAACAGGCAAAAAAGGGGGAAATCAAGCAGAATTTCAGTGTTTGGCACAGACAAGAATGGGAAAAATGTGGAGCTGGGAATATAGCTGAGTATATGTGTTGCACAGAAAGAGGCTACAGGCAGGAAGTTCTGTAGAAGCAGAGATGGGAAGTGACCAGTCATTCACAGAGCGCTATAATCAGTTGATACCTCCCTCATGTGGTAGCTTAAGAAGGAAGGCTCCAGATTCTTCAAGTGACTTGAGGTTCTCTTTTTTCCTCCTGATGTAGGCAGGTTGGTTTATGCCATATTGTTTGATATTGCAGTATATTGCAAGTGGAAACTAAATTCTCATCTGCTTGCAACAAGGAGAATTTATAAAGGCTATTGTTTCTCAGCTTTTGCGAAGGTGCTTGCAGGAATGGCAACTGTGTACAGTCTATACTGCTGGCTTGAAATGATCTGGGAGCTTTAAAAATTATGCCGTCGAATACTCTCTCCTAAAGAAAAACATTTTATAACGATAACTGTCAAACTGAACTCATTCCCTGGAAAATTACAGTCTAACCCAGTTACCCACTTGATACTTTCCTTATAGCTGTTATCAGATGGTGATCTTGACTTGTGCTTCCATATGCAGAGGGATTCTCTTGGGTATTAATTATTTGAGCATATCTAACATTCAGCTATTATATTTCAACAAGTCAGTTTTAAAACATGCCAGAGCCAAAGTGGATAGAGTTGGTGCCATCGTTAAACTCGGGTGGTGGGGGAGTTGGTAAAATAGTTTCTGAGTTACTGAATTCTTAGAGGGTGTGGACTGTATGCCTAGAGCAGCAAGTTCAGCTGTATATTTTTTTTACTAGAGCCAAAGTTAGAAATTACTAGTAACTGTAGCTATTTTGGATACCAAGCGGATTGTTCATCTTTGTTTTTATTTTGTTTTTATTTTGTTTAAATTGTTGCTTTATTATGCAGTAAAAGGAATGAATAGTTAACTCATGTACTTACAACACAACCCCTTACATAGATACTGCTCTGGCTTTTTTAAAAAAAATAGTTCTGCCTTTCCAGCATATTATGCTTTTATAGCAGCTATTACACTGGCCATTATAGAGTGCATTGTTCTAAGAAGATGAACTGAGGTCATCTTGCATGCAGGCTGTTGCATTTCCTTGGTAAACCATTTTTTAAAACTGAAACTGCAAATACTGTTAAAGGACAGAACCAATTAATGATCTTTTTGAGATGGTTTTAAGTTGTATTATCTAGGTGTGTAACATAGCACATTTTGGAGTGTACTTTGCTCCATGAAACACTTAAATAGCTTGCTTTGACAGAGTAAGCATAAAAATCTAAAGAAGCTTGAGTCCCACAAACAGTTGTGAGGCTTCAAACAGTTGTGAAACAATTACTTTTAGAAATAGTGCCTGCTTAATTGATCATGCAGCTGAAAGAAACAGATTGATTACATATTAATACCACAGATTTTCTGTTTGCTACTAACAAGACATATCGAATCTCTGGTGCTATTTCATTCCAATCCCAACTGCACTGTTTGTGTTCTATGTGAAATGTTTCTGTGTTCATCGTATCCCTGTAGTTGTAAATGTCTTTATATGTTAATTTTCTTACGTTACTGGTATTCCTACCCTGCCCAAGCTCTCCATATTCCTGTCATTTTATTTTCTTGGGGTTTTTTTATATTTCTTTAACTGTCAGTGGAATTATTGTCTTCCTGTCTCCATATTCAGGTAGTGTCAGTGGCTGAGTATCACCGCAGGATCGATGCTTTAAATAGTGAAGAACTACGCACACTCTGCAGACGTCTCAAGGTGCCCTCTTCAGTAGTTAACCACCTTCCTCCAGAAGCTAGAATGCCTTTCTCTATAGTGTCCTTGATGGGGACAAGTTTCATACGTGGTGGGTTTGTCTTGGCCAACACTACAAGGACCCAGCAGAAAATTCCTTCTTTACGGATATCTCTGTCTGTGCAGTGGTATGGTTGAGTGCTATGACATCTGTGTCATGTCAAATGGATCATTTCTAGAGCTGAGCCAAATTTCCATGTCTATCTATTTTTGAGCAAAACACAAAGTGAGTATTTCTGTTCTCGGATAGAGCTGTGCAAAATGCTCCTCCCCTTAGAAAGAAGAAAATGAAGAAAAGTGTTTATATTCTACCTTAAGGAGTCTCAAAATATCTTGTGGTCATGTTCCTTCTCTCACTGCACAACAAGTATCTTGTGAAGTAGGTTGGGTTGAGAGAGTTCAGAGAGAAATAAGACTGCCCCAGGGTCACCCCCTCAGGCTTCATGTGGAGGAGTAGGGAATCAAACCCAGTTCTTCAGATTAGATTTTGCTGCTCTTAATCACTATACCACACTGACCCTTAGATGTTTAAGTATGTGCAAGTAGTCACTGTTCAGGGATGCTGCTGACTCTTGGGCAGCTAACTTTCTGACCTAACTTTGTTCTAGCATTCCTGTGCCATCCCAACTGAATAAAAGATCATATAAGCCTATTTTTGCGTGCTTTCTAAATCCTTTCTTGGCCCACATTACTATAGGTAGAGCTTGGGACAAGCTGAAAGTTATTTCAATTGGGCTGGAGAGCTTATTGAGAATGGACAAACTAGCGTAGGGATTGTCTTCTTTCATCCCAGTCCCGAAGAACTTTTCTGTCCTCTGTCTTTTGGACTTGTTCACAGTTCCCTCCAGAAAGAGAAGGGGCAGCCTATTAAATCCAATAAATAAATAAAATACAGCCTTTTTATTTATTTTTTAAATAACCCTTCCTTTGTGAACTTTTGCGAGGTTATTTCTATTTTCTTCAATACAGTCTATTTTCTTCAATACAGTCCAAAAAAAGATGCAGTTTTCAGGGGTTAGAAGCGTCCTGAAAAACAAATGCTTTTCTACAATAACGCAGTCAAAATAAAGCAAAATATTTTTTGGCTGAGCTCTAGTAATTTCAAACTGAGGAATTTTCTGTCATCTTCTGAATATTTGTTCTCAATACTATGGGTTGTTCAGAGCAATTAGGACTTCATATTTCACAACTTGTTGTGGCCACTTGAGTTGGCTGGAAGACCCCAAATGCAGAATTTCCTTCTTAAAAAAAATCTCTATATAGCTTCTTTTTTCAGTGATGCTTGATTTACCTGTTAAGCTCCCAAAATATTATGGGCAATGCTAAGGATGTGGATAACATAAGAGGTACTTTCTGCTTCAGAATACTTTCTTTGGGATGGTTAACTTTCCAAAATGGTAACACATAGCAGATTCTTTCTTTAGTAATGGTCATAGTCAAAATAATTGCCGGGGGGGGGGGGGGTGTGAATTGGAAATCTGGCAGGTGTCAGTTCGCTAGGTGAGTCTTTTCCTGTCCAAGGACATAGGATTTTTTTTTCATTTTGCTTACTGGGGTTCTTTTTCTGTTCTCCTGCCCTCCACCATGATAGTTGATGGTGAGGGACTGTGAGCCAGTTTCTATTTATTTTATTTTGCAGAGTAGTTGCTAGGATAAATGAAGGGTGGGACAGTCACGTGCAAGACTGTCAGTCACTTTGGAAGACCAAAGAGAGAGAAAGAGCCTTAATCTTCAACTTCAACAAACCTTTATTAGGCATATCAGTAAAAATAAAACAAAGTACAGGGCAGAACAGGTGTTAAAACAAGACATAAAACTGGACAAAGCACATAAGGTTGGTACGAAAGAGATGATCAAGCTTCCATTAAGTCTTTGACATGAGCACTTCTAATAAAAATTCAGCGGTTTTTCCAGCTATCTTGGTGTTGTTATTATTCAGCAGGTGAATAGTCTTTGTATGCTCTGAACAACTTTTTTTATTCCCTAGAGCCGGGACAAGTAGGGAGTGTCTAAGTCAGGGGTAGGGAACCTGCGGCTCTCCAGATGTTCAGGAACTACAATTCCCATCAGCCTCTGTCAGCATGGCCAATTGGCCATGCTGGTAGGGGCTGATGGGAATTGTAGTTCCTTAACATCTGGAGAGCCGCAGGTTCCCTACCCCTGGTCTAAGTAATGCGTACCTCGGGCAAAAAACATAATATGCTCAAGAGTCTCAACAATATGCACATGATCGGTCTAGAAGTGGAATATTCAACTGTTGGCCCTTAAGAAAGGCATGAGTTACATGTAGGAGTGCCTTAACCTACAATAATGACAAGGTGGTTCACGGGGGTGGGGGGGAGGGGAGGGGAGCTGTGAGAATAGAGTGCACAGTGCTGAATCGCCCTCCCGTCCCTTAACCACAGATGAATAGTTTGCATTGGAATGAGTGTAAATATTGGTGATTAAATTTTGAGACCAATCCAGATTGTCTTAATTAAAATACAACATTATTTTGAATTTAATCGCTGTAGTTTATAATTGAATTCTTTGTTTGGATTTCTTAGTTTGTTTTTGTCTTGGGTTTTTAGTATCTAGGACCAGATTACATAAGACATTAGGGATTTCATGAATGAACTCCCGCGCATTTTGTTTTCATTTAAAAAGATAACATGCAAGGCCCTGTTTAGATTAGAAACACAACATAAAGTTTTAAGAGGTTTTTCCTGATCTGAAATTCCCCTGTGGAGCTTCTTTTTGCCATTTTAGACTAAACATACAAAGAAGGGTTTACCTAACCAGTAAAGTAACTGTGTATGGCCATTCAGGGAGAAAAATTGGGGCAAGGGTTGGACTTTATAGTGCTCTGGACCTGACCTGAATGGTGGGTCTTGTGTGGCTGCTATTTTAAAAGGAAAACAACTGTTTGAGGGATCATTCACAGATCTCCTGAGTATTAGATCTGATGTCATCCTTAGCGGAGGTAATGTGGTACCAATATGCTTCCAACTGCATGACTTGTTCATCTGAAGCAGTAGTAAACCCTTTGAAAAGAAATAGACATTGAACATGGGCATAAGGAAATGTCTGACTTTAATCCAGGATGCACAAGAGCATTGTGTTCCTTTTTAGTAATAAAGACAGAAACAAAATAAAGATACACACCACTGTTTCTGATTATTGAAATGCTTTGGGACTATTTTGAGAATGTAGGCCTGTGATAAACTGGCATCAAATACAATTTCTGCTGTATCAGCATTTAGCATTTATTACTTTGCGGGTTGAACAGGGACAAACATTCAAAGACTGGTTGCTTGCAGAAATGCAAGAAGAATTAAGACATAGAAAGGGGGATGGAAAGAACTGTAGAAACAAGAGGTCAAGAAATAGCGTGGCTATTAAATGTGACCATTTCAGCCCTGTGTAAAGTGATTCGTTTAAGTATACTATTATTTATTATGTTACCACAGAGTTTTTTATATTCGTTTAAAAATTTGCAGTTCAGACCACCATTTTATTTCAATGCAGCAAAGCATAAACAATTTTTTTTAATTTTAAACTTCTGATATGGCAAATACAATAATTTTTTGTAATCATCAGTCAAATGGATATAGCAGCTCAGAGGATAGCTTGCAAATTGGTACGAGGCTTTCTGTGTGGGGAGAGAAGAGGCATTTTTATGTTGGGCTTCATATTGAAAGAAAACCTTGTGCCGCAAAGCAAAACTGGTGGTTTTGATGAACATAGGCACCTTCTGAAAGCTGAATAATACATTCAGGGGCAGGAACATGCCTGATGAGGTGGACAACCACTGAAGAAATATGAAGAAACTGGACAGATTAGGAATGCCAAGCTGAGAGACACTGAACTGAAGTAGACTAATAAGCCCCTGTTCTCTGGACTTTTCAGTGGGGTGGTGGCAGTGGTGGGATTCAAATAATTTAGCAACAGGTTCCAGTGGTGGGATTCAAACAATTTAACAACTGGTTGTTTACAAGCACCATTTTAACGATCGGTTCTGACGAAGTGGTGGGAACTGGCCGAATCCCACCACTGGTGGTGGCCTGAGGGAGGATGGAGGAAAGTGACAACTGGAAATTCAGGACTGTCTTCCTGCCTGCTGCCTCTCAACTTTAAATACATCCCTCTTCTCCCTACCCTTCCAGCCACTTTGCACCTGCAGACCCATTTAAACATCTGTCACTTCAGTGTCTAGTTCTGTCCTCAGGAAGGAGGCCAGTGATTGATCTACAAACTTTCTAATCAGTAGTCTGCTCTTGGGAGAAAAGATGAAAATTGGAGCTTTTTAAAATTTCTGGGCTGATGAAATGGTTTCTAAAACTTTTAAATTTAAACACACAGAAAAAGAATGCAAAGGGACAAATGAGTACAAGCTGTCAAGTGGGCTGTGGAAGCCCTTACCTACATGCAGTCTTCTCCTTCAGGAATCAGGCTAAAGAGAAACCAGTTCTTCCTGTTTTCAGTAGAAGTCAGCTGTAACCTGACAGGGCATTTTTAATATCACAAGAACATCTTCCCTGAGCAGTTTTTCATCTTCTCAAACATTTAATTATGTTAAAATTAGATTTTAAAAATGTTCTGGTGAATACACATTACTGCTTTTTTTAAAGGAATTGCAGGTAACTGATGTAAAACTCAGGTGTAGAGAAAAGAAAAATTTACAGCATTCCAGTTGCTGGTTAGTATAACTAATTTGCAATGTGAACAGGACAGGGAGAGATAGACTTGCTGCCCAGGAGAAAAATGCACTGTGATTCCTGTTTTCAAGTAAGCCAGTGTGACATACTGGTTAGAGTGTCAGACTGGGACCTGGAAACTTGGGCTCATTCCGCACATGCAGAATAATGCACTTTCAAACTGCTTTCAGTGCTCTTTGAAGCTGTGCAGAATAGCAAAATCCACTTGCGAACAGTTGTGAAAATGGTTTGAAAACACATTATTTTGCGTGTGCAGAAGGGGCCTGAGGTTCAAATTCCCACTTAGACATGAAGTTCATTGGGTGAATTTCTCCCAGCCCTCTCAGTCTCCCTCAGCCTGACGTGTCTCACACAATTGAGAACAAAACGAGGTAAGAACCATGCATGCTGCCCAGAGCACAGTGTTAGCACCTTTTCTACTACAATGGATGCTAAGCATCTGTTACGGGACTATTTATTTCACATAAGCATTTCTAGATCCTGTCATTTAGCTTCTAAGTAGAGAATGTGAGTATTGAAGATGTACATGCTCACAATTTTGGATCTGTCCAAATTACCGAAGGGGTGTCAAAGAGGGGGCGTGATTTTTAAAGTGGATCATAGACAAGATTTGTCGAACCTCTTCAGTTTGTTTCCAAAGTGATCCCCCCCTCCCCCCCCCAAACTGGGCTTGTGTGGATACCCATGTTTTTGTTTTTGGGGCAGAGCAGAATTTAAATATGAGCCTCTTCCAGGATTATCTGTCATGTATGTTAGAAAGACTTTATCTGATTATTATAGGAGTGCTTAAGAGGAGTAAAAACAGCTCAAAACTTATTTGTATTTGTCGACCTATCACTATGCAATAGGACCCCAGCGATATTGCAGATAAGGGGAAACTCTCCTCAAAACATAACAGCTCTCCCAGCAGTAGGAAGCAGTCTGCTTATCCAAAAAGGTTTGGCATTGCGCAGGTTTGGCATTGCGCAGTCTGCTTATCCTTAAAAGGTTTGGCATTGCGCAGTGCATAGTGATGCCAAGCGGGGATGAGCATGTGCCGCTTTAATGAGCATTTGAAGTTTCGGAGGTTGGTTGCGTGGCATTTGGGATGCTAATTTAATTTTCTACCTCTCTGCAGATAACAACAAGGGAAGACATAAATTCAAAGCAGGGAACAACCATCAAGACCGAACTGGAGCCAGAGGTGTTTCGGCCAAATCTTAGTGATCCCAGTGAATTGCTACAACTGGAACAGATTGAAAAGGTATGAAATAAGAAAGCTACAGTATTCATTGCAGCGCTGTAGCAACATTCTTCGCAGCTGCATTAAATACTGCTGTGGAAAGGGAAACTAGAGCAGCAGTCTTCTCCTTTTTCTGGAAATGGTGGTAACAGCTAGAGAGTTAAAAGCATTTCTGCATAAAAATGTAGTGAATATGAAATGGTTGACTTCTGTTTCTAAATTGTAGCTGTTATACACATTGTGAAAGTGTAGGGGTTCTCCTGATTTACTTTTCCTGTTTCTTCTGGGCCGGTATGGTGACATGGTTGCGAGTGGAATGAGTGCGGCAAAAACGAAGGAAGAAAACTGCCGCAAAAACTCAAGTGGCTCAATTCGCCCTCTAAAAAAGGCAGCTAAGCTGGAGAATGCCCAGGTGACGGCCAGTTCGTCATTACCTCTTCCTCCTCAGAGGAGAATTTCCCTTTTTCCTTTCACCATCAGGTTGTGAGCTAGGTAATGATGGCTAAGGCTGGTTAGGTAATGATGGCTAGGGCTGCCCTTCAGCCACCTTTCCCACTACTTCTGATCCTGAGGGCCAGGTCTGCGGTTCCTGCACTGAAGACTCCAGAAACAATGTAAGATTTTACATTTACATTTTGATCCTGTGGGAGGGCAACCATCTTACGCTGCAGACGGGTGGCCATTTTGTCCTTCGGGCTTTTTGGCCATGATTCAGCATTCTATAAGGGAGGAGATGCAATGATCTGTAATGAGTTCCTTTGCTTACAGCAGTCCTTTCCTCCACCAAATTGGTTCCCTGCTCCCCTCCATGTCCCCAACCCCCTCAATATTATCTGAACAGGGGGAGCCCCCCAAAACTCCAGAACTTACTCCTCATCCATGGCTTACAAAGGCATCCCTGAAGGCCATGGCCACTGAACTCAGTGTGTGGGCAGCCAAGGTCACTCAGATTGTTGGCTCACAACCTGATGGGGAAAGAAAGAAGAGGTGAATAAGTCTAATGCCTCCCCTCCGTTTGCATCTTTAGTGGTGATGAGTATCAATCCCTTCTTTTGGAGGCCATCATGGCTCTTGACCTTGGCTCTGAGCAACCACATGCAATCACTGAAGAAAGGGAAGCCAAGTCCAAACCACAGGACCCAAAGGAAGTCTTCCCTAGGACCCCTAGCTCTGAAAAAGTCTCCCCTATCCCAGAATTCTTTGATACCATGGTCAGGATGGAGTGGGAGAGACTCATGGAAATCAAGCAGCTCCTTGCAATTGCCAGAAAGCTTTATATCCTCAACAACCAGGCTGTGGAGATCCCCCCTAATTGACGCCCCAGTAGCCGCTCTTCAATCCTCAGATCTCCTATCTGTAGATGGGAAATGTGATGTTAAGGACCCGTTAGACAGGAAGGCAGAATTTGCTGCCCAGAAAGCGCACAAAGCCTCTGCCCTGTCTATCAGAACCACCTCAGTGTCAGCCATCATCTTCCGGGCCTCAAATATCTGGACCTGGAAACTTGCCTAACTTATTCCCCCAGAAAATAAGAGGCTTCAGGAAGGAGTGAACTGGTTCCACAAGGCCAGTTCCTAGCTGATGCCTTCGTTGATATTATGTCATTCTCAGCCCAGTCCATGACTGGGTACCAGGCACCAGGAATAATGGGATACAGTACTGCTTTCTTCCTATCATAATATGAAGCAAAAAACCCGAAAAGACTGAATTGTTCAGTCATCCTGCAAATATGCTGAGTTAGAATACCATCCTAGCCAATTCAGCCAGATAAGGAAAATAGCAATAATGGGCTGGGATAAAGGAAACAAAGACTGGAATCCTGCTGTCTTTTGAAAACAAGTCTGTTACTTTCAGCCGAATGGCTTGGTTGTAATGATTGGACAGAATCCATAAATTGGGAAGTTGAACCTTGATCTGTGTAGAGTTCATGACAATCACAAATGCATTCATTTCAACCTACCCCTTTCCTTTTTCCCAAACTTAATGGGAGATGGGAACGTGGCAATAGTGGGAAAGCCCCAAGCTTCGTCCTGGCAGAAGCCCTGAGGATTTAGGCTCTGGATACTTCTGCAGGCTTGTCCAGTTACCATCTAGGTATACTAGAAACTATATTTCCTATCACTGCAACATCTCTGGATGCCCATGCCCATGGCAGTGCATAATAATAGTTTTTTTTCTGTAATGCCCACTGCCACTTCCCAGTAAGGCAAGGGAAAGGGTACAGTTAGTTGGGCTCATGTTGGGCATCACAGTAGGGTTATAACTCACATTATTTTGCCTGACATCTGGAAGAGCAAAAACTATGGGAGCCTTGGACTAATTCTAGCAGGTACTTGGTAAGTGGGGTTCAGCTTCCCTTAGTTCTGTGAAAGAGCACCACTCCAGCCCCAAACATTCTTACTGGAGAGTAGATCTTGATGATTTCAGCGAATTTAGTCCAGGTAAATGCCTTTTTTTAGCAGCTATTTACAGATTTGTTTAATCCCTTTTCAAAGCTGTCTGCAAAACAGTATAGAATACCCTCATTCCTCAGCACTTCTTCAATATGTGCGTGTGTTTAACTTTTTAACGTGTCTATGTTTTTATTAGCTTACAAAGCATCTTCCACCTCGAACTATCGGGTATCCATGGACCCTTGTCTACAGTACTGCAAAGCATGGCATGAGCTTGAAAACACTCTACAGAACCATGACGGGGCTGGACACCCCAGTACTAATGGTTATCAAAGACAGCGATGGGCAGGTATGACACACTGCAGTGTGCTTTCTTTTCCTGATTTCTCCCTACTCTCCGCTACAAAAAGCATTATTATCATTTTGCTTTTAAGACAGCTAAACTGTCTTAAAAACTTACCTTGATGGCAACAAAAATTGCAACATGTCAGCCTGGATCCAATTGTTCAGGATTCTGGAGCTCCCCAAATTTAGGCAGAGAATGCTGAAGGGGGTTGCATGTTGAAGCACATGAAGCGGGATTTCTAGCCACCTTTCTCTTGTGTCTACATTTTGTTATTTATCTCCACTTACCTTATCTCTCCTAATAGTCCCTCAGGAATTAAGAGTGGGAGGGGTAATGACAGCTTGCTGCAAAAGGTTACAGAAAAGATCGGAAGGAAATAAGGGGGCTGTCTGTGTTCTGTCTATATCCATTCTCTTTCTGGCAGTCACTACTTTAAAAGATGTTATCAGGATCTTCATCAGGCATTAGTGGGGTGGTACCTTACTAGCCAGTCTGCTAGAAACTCTTGCACTAGGAAACACCTGTACCGAGATACTCCCTATTTCATTACCTTACTGGAAGAACCAGCATCTGGAACTATGTCCTCGTTTCATTAAAGATTTTACTGAGAAGAGGTGTTGATGAATCGCTGTGACAGACTCTTTTGTTAAATGTCGTGCATTGGTCTTAGTACAGTCGATAGAAATAAGTAGAACTGAAATCAGTGAGAGTTTTTCCTGGCTAATCTGAATTTAAATGCAAGATGGACAATGTCATGATCACTACATTTTTTTTCCTTTTATCTAGATCTTTGGCGCATTAGCTTCTGAGCCCTTTAAAGTCAGTGATGGTTTTTATGGCACTGGAGAAACCTTCCTTTTTACTTTCGCTCCAGATTTTGAGGTAAGGACTTAGTGCAAGCGCTCTGAGAAAACTTTTATAGCCTGTGCTGTGTTTTTATCCCAAGTCGAATTCCAAATATATCTTGGGATAAAAAAAAGTCCACAAAACAAAAAATGTTGTAGTGGCAGAAGTCGTTGTGTTTCACAGTATTCAGACAAGCCTGAAAATATTTTCAGATAATTTATGCCTCTGCCATTGCATAATTGACACCTATTTGATTGTAAAACTATAAGATTTACTTTTGTCTCGAAACAGCACAAAACTATGTATTTAAACTCAAGGAGTTATTTATTTTCCTTTGAACGTGTTTGCTTTTTACTGTCAATAACTGCTTAGCATTGTTTGTGTTTGTAGTATCTTGTTTGCCTCTCTGCGGCCATGTAAAACCCACTTGCAGAAGCCCAAGTACGTACTCTTTATTAGGATCAACCAAAATAATACTAGATATTATGGTTGGTCCTAAGAAAGTGTTCTATGTGGTTTCTGTTTCTAAATTTTGCTTTTGAATCAGTGTAGCTACCTAAAACCTTCGATTTTGTGACAAGATTAATGTTTTCCAGGTTATCAGGAAGGGCTATATCTCCAGCACACTTAAAAATGTCTTTTTTGTGTGTCACAATATGTTACATAGATTGTGTTAAAAGGCCCCACAGTTGCAAAAGCAAAGATTTCTCTGTCTGTTATGTGTTCCGGGTGTTTTTTCAGTAACAGAAAAAAATTACAAGGATTAAGTGGCCATATTTTGGGAACAGAAAAAACACTAATTGGGGAGGAAATTAACCCCAAACAGGTAACACAAGTTTATAATAAGAGGCTTAACATAAGAAGGTTTTCCAATTATTTGTGAATGTAATACAAACTGGTCTTGAGTAGAAGTGGAGAGCCTTTTTGTCTAGTCTTTGATTTTGCTTCAGTTTTCTTGTATTTCAGGTTTTCTTCTGGAGAAACAGTATACGCTAGAAAGAGAGCATAGTTTATCTTAATGTTCACAGTGATTTATTAATATATAATCTGTATAACAGGATATAATGATACTATTTTCCTTTGTTTTGACAATAACTTTTTTGAATCTCTCTATGTTCTACATTAGAAATTCAAGTGGACTGGAGACAATATGTTCTTCATTAAAGGAGACATGGATGCCCTAGCTTTTGGTGGTGGAGGGTGAGTGATGAATGTCTGTGCTAAGAAACTGATTTAATCTTCATACTGAGTCTTTATAGAATTGCCATCCTAATAATGATTTACCCTTGCAGACTGAATACTGAAATATAAATATAATTACTCAGTTGCCATGAATACGTATCGTTGAATATTATTTTTATTCTTGCCTAATTCCCCCTTTTCCCACATAGCTTGAACAAGTGTTCTGTGCTTCCTGGCACATTGCATGTAGTCTTACCACTTCTGGAATTTTTCTTCTCCTAGCTAGGTCTGAGATGCTGTCCTCTCCTTTCATTTGTATGTTAACAAAGTCTATACTTTATTCAGTCATATATCCTATTCCATATTGTTCTTAATTTTTCAACCTCCCTAAGAGTACAAACATTCCTTACAAAACCTCCAAGAATAATGAGAGACAGAGTAGAATGAACACTGAGAGAAGGGCAATGCTCCTTTCTCTAATGTATAAAGGGATAACCTGCACGTTCTCATTTCTGGTCAATCCCTTAAAAACACATGAGCTGATTACGCAGAGGCTGATTACAGCGCACTGAGGCAACTGAGTCCCGGTGCAGCAAATTCCCTTGTACTAATGTACAAGGAAGCTGCTGTGTGCCCCCTGCTCTGCTCTCAATGTTCCCGCAGAAAGCAAGAGCATGTCAGGCGAATGCCTGATGCTTGGGGGGGGGGGGGGAGAGGAGGTAAGCTCCCCCACCCATAATTAGCCACCATAAGCTGGAAACCACCTTTTCTTTGGCTCATTCCGCACATGCAGAATAATGCACTTTCAAACTGCTTTCAGTGCTCTTTGAAGCTGTGTGGAATGGCAAAATCCACTTGCAAACAGTTGTGAAAGTGGTTTGAAAATGCATTATTTCGCGTGTGCGGAAGGGGCCTTTCTTTCTTTTTTCTGGTCCCCTTATCCTCAAATTCCACTCTTTTTTAGAAAGAATATGTTATGGAACGTGCAGTGTGCCTGGACTATTGGAATGTTTTCTCTGCTCCCAACTATCCCTTGAAAGCCTTGAGCTCACAATCCACCACCCTTGCTGTAGGCTGCAGTGAGCATGCAGGGGGAAGGGCAGCCTATAAATGTAATAAATTATAATAAATTATAATAGCAACTGGATTGCAGATTCTGACTTTGATCCAATCACATTAAACTAACTTAAATGCTCTTAAGTTTTTTTTTAAGATAGGTCAGTGGTTTTTGGTGATTTCCCCTATCCTGGAAGTTTAGGGGGCTAAGTGATTTGCTGTGGCCGAGAAGAATCAATGAAGTAAGAAAACATAATTATGTTTTCACTGTCAGCAAAAAAATAACATTGGTTCTAGTCCACCCATCAGCCACAGATTTATGTGATAGCTTTCAGTTACAAGAACACAGTGTAATAAAGACTGAAAACATCTCATTAAAACATTGTGCTACGCTATCTGTGTATCTAATTCCCAAATCTGCAGATTAGGGCAGACCACTTACCCCAAACAGATGTTTCTGAAGACATGAAGGACCTCCTAGGTTTGCAGAAATATCTGACAAAAAAAATTGGGAGTTGAATTCCCCATCCCCAAACACTTACCTTTTGAAATTTTAGTGGCACCACCACAGCAGGAATCCACTCTGGGCCCAGCTTCCATGGAGTTGGAAGCCTGAAGTGTTTCTGAGCTCCGTAGTGGTGGATGCCTGGAGTGGGTCCAGCCTCAGTCACCACAGTGGCAGATGCTGCAGGAGGCTCTGGGCCCACTTGCTGCAACTGCACACTTAAGGTAGGTGGTGGGAGCCTGGAACCACGATGGGGGAGAGCAATTAGTATCCCCCTGCAAGTTCGCAGGCCTCCCACTTGTTAGTTTATGACAGCCAGTTGCAATATCAAAACCAGGGTGCAAAAAAAAAATTATCACACTAACTACCCAAAGGTTGGAATAAACAGAAAGATCTTAGCCTGGCATCTGAAGCAAACAGAAGTAAGTGTTGTGTGTCTGGCAGTAGGGAGGCATTCAAAAAAAACAAGATGCCTCTACAGAAATATGTCCTATCTTCAGGATAATAGAACAGGGCAATGTATGTGAAACACTTTGAATATTCCACGGCATTAAGTGCGAAGATCAGTAATAAAATTTGCACTATTCATGCTGATAGTATCTATTCCCATCTTGATACCCATGATTCCGCAATCTGTTCCTTGATGTGAAACTGCTTTCAATGAATGTTCAAGCTGGGATGAATCTCTTATCAGTTTTTGTCCAGTTGTTGTTCTGAATGCTTTTTATGAATGAAATGTAGGGAACTGAATTTCTTGTCTGTATTACAGGGGTGAATTTGCACTCTGGCTTGATGGAGACCTTTACCACGGAAGAAGTCATTCTTGTAAAACATTTGGGAATTGCACTCTTTCTAAGAAAGAAGACTTCATTATACAAGACATTGAAATATGGGGCTTTGAGTAAAGACAGACTGCTTCTACAAAAGATTGTCCCAAACCTGTCATGGATCAGTGCAGCTCAAAAAGCTCGTAAAGCAATATAATGCAGCATTTTTTGTTTGTGATGCCTTTCAAAATTCTCTGCATGGCCATCTGAATACTTTTTTTTTTAGATAAGCAGTTTGTTTGGGTGGGGATGTCTACTGTGGTCTAGATTTTCTTTTCGTCAGCCTGCTGTATTTTAAAAGTTCATAGGCCATCTTTATTCTTTATTTGAGAATGCAGCTCACATGTGGTTTCTCGTCCCTCTTGTTTTTTCCCCCACTCATCCAAAACCCTCCAATTTTGGTAGAGCAGATTCACTGAGGATGCTGTTAAACCCCAATGGAGTATGTCCCAATGGGCCTAATTAACAGATAAACGAAGAGTTTGTGAATTCATCAGCAATCATTAGTCTGGACCATGGGTAGAAACAATTAAATTGAATGAAAGTATTCATCCATGCTCAGCGGTGCCACTACTTCTGTTCATGCCTAAAAGAGTTCCTATCAGTTGCATTTTATACTCAACTCTTAGCTGCCCCGATGATTGTAATGAAGTATTTTGCACGTGCTGTTAGTGATCTACAGGCTTGGGACAAACGTTGGGCAAAGCTTGAGCGACATGGTCAAAATGAATTCAATAACAAAGGAATATAAAGGCTCCACTGCATTAATCAGACAAAGGAAGCAAAATTCAGTGGATGAACTGGAGCTATGGCAGGGCATTACATGTACTAAGACTATGAAACATGCATTTTTTCCAATCAGCGTAAAGTGTCAGATATATCGATATATATCTCTATATAAGCTGTTTTATAGTTCTGTTGTAGCCTCGTGCATCATCTCTGGAAATTACTCCTGTCCAAAAAAGAAAAAAAGTAGGTGTGGTGTTCTTTTTATTCTTTTTTTCCCTTTTGAGTGGATCTATGTTGTAAGCTGCAGTTAGCACCAGCTCTGATACAATGAGGTAATGTACTCTAGGTAGACATCGTAATTTAGTAGACTCGTAATATGCAAACTTACTGTTCTGTGACCTCAAGAAAAAAAAAGACAGGCTATAATATATCAGTAGCTCTCGTCCACTTTTGTAGGAAAACTGAGGAGCCATTGTGGCAATAATCACTCAACAACCATTTGTTTCCAAGCTTAATTCTATGTTTATGCAAAACACAAACAAAAACTTTTAAAATGCTGTTAAATGTGACAGTGAATGACCTTGTGCTGAAATCTCAGCTGTTCCGGATGAACTTTGTACATATTCTCCTGTAAATTAATGTTTAAAAGTAGTTTTGTTATTTTAGAAAGGGAAAAAAGTGTTGATTGACGGGTTGCTTCTAGCACTTTAAATTATTCTAGAAATGGAATAAAAAGCCAAATGGTTTGGCTTAAATGAATAGCTATAGTTGTACAGTATGTTGCTATATCCAGTTCTTTCAGAAGTTTGACTGCTTATTGAAAGGACGCTTACTGCTATGGGAAAGGGGCAGATATCTATAATATGCTAATGCTCAATACAGCTAAAAATACAGGGCATAATTTTCAGTCTTGGTGTATAGCTCTTTACTCCTGTTAGAACTTAGTATAGTCTATGTAGATTCAATGTTTACAAACAAAAGGAGCTGTAAATAAATTAAAAATGGTTTTTTCTCCCCTTTGGTCTTCCACAGCAGTATTATTGTCTTTGTGGGTTTAAGACTGATTATAAACAATCCTGTAATGGATTTTAAGTACTATAAGGTCATAGTGATATATAGCAAATAAATCTAAATAAATGTAACATTAAACTTGAGTTGAGCTTTATTTAGACACAAGAGTGTTTCCTGATGGGCAATTACATTTTCTTGCCGCTTTCATACTAGTGATACCATTTAGTTTATCATGTTGTATGGCATTTCAGCAGATGGCAGAAATCTTGTCTTCACCCTCTGAGATAGTAGTTAACGCCCTATTATCAGCTAGCACAGTTAATGTATAAATTGCTAGATTTTGGTTCAACACTCTGCTTAGCCATCTACTTAGTGGGTGGTCTTGAGGAAGAGTCTCTTTTCTACCACATCTGTAAAATCAAAACAGTAAATACAGAGACACATAGAAAGGGGGTCGACATTCTACTGTTGGCTACTTTCCTGCATCTGATATTGTATGTATTTATTTTATGACCGTTTAGCTGAGCAGTCTGTATCGAAGATAACAAGATTTGACTTTCCCATTGCCTGTCCTATTGTATAGCCTGCTAGGGAAGGCTGTGGTTTAGTACTGAAATGACATTAATAATGGGAATCCAATGAAGTATAATATTTCATATAAGTTCTGTGCCTCTGGCTCTGGTTGCTGAGATCTGTTAATGACTAGAGATGTGGTGTAGTAGTTAAGAGCAGGTGGATTCTAATCTGGAGAACCAGGCTTGACTCCCCCACTTCTCCACCTGAGTGGCAGAAGCTTATCTGGTGAACCAGATGTGTTTCTGCACTCCTGCATTCCTGCTGGGTGACCTTCGACTAGTCACAGTTCTTCGGAACTCTCTCAGCCCCACCTACCTCACAAGGTGTCTGTTGTGAGGAAACGATGGGAAAGGAGCTTGTAAGCCACCTTGAATCTACTTACAGGAGAGGAAGGTGGGGTATAAATCCAAACTCTTCATCTTCCTCTTCTTAAATTCTAAGAAGTAAATAATGCTGAAAATGTCTTGATACAAGAATTAACAGGAAAGGTGTGACCGTGCCATCTTTTCACACAAATGTATGGTAAGGCCAACTATGGAATATTGTGTACGGTTATGATTAACCCAACTCCAAAAGAATCCTGGAGTGACATGTGTAGGATGTGGGAGGTGATTGGGAGCGGTTTCAGAGAAACAAATGGCTATGTGTATGGCTAAGAAGTCAAAGCACTTCTCACAAATCTTTTTTAATTTGTAGAATTTACTGTCCACAGGAGGTTTCCAAAGGAAGAATATGTTTTAGGGTATTTGTCTTCTGTGTGTCCTAATTGTGGGCTCCTAGGATACCCATGGAGGGAGGGGTGCAGGAAAACGGTTTGAAAAGTCTGCTCAGATATCTGACCTGAAGTTCATTTCTTACTTTATAAAACTGAAATGGGATATGACAGTCTGTTCTTTTGAAAGTAAGACATTCAGTCACCGGGTCTTCATTCTTAAGAAAAAGTTTGCTTTTATGACTTTTGCAGTATCTTAGAAGTTAATCCTACAGTAAATAATACAAGAAACTCAATGCAAAAATGAGAATGTTATTGTCCAAGGAGAATAGGATTTTTTTAAAATAAAGAAAAGTCTGTTTTCATTTCTGTTTAATTTGCTTACAAGATTATAAAGTAGGAAATTCCATGTGGCAAAGAGGCTTACTGGTTACAGACAAAAATTCAGTTTTGTTCCAGCCTATCTATAACATCAAATTAACATTTTAAATACTGAACTGATGCAGCAACAAGCGAAATAACACCTCTGTGACAACACAGTGTTTATACATCTTCTGTAAGAAGACAGGTTTTTTCTTTCAAAGTGAAAGATTGTACAGTACAGGAAAAATCATTTAAGTATTACACGTATGATGTTTATCTGAAGGCTATTCAATGTGTATTTAAAAGCACTGGCTATCAGATTGAAAAACACATCAGAAATGTAAACATATAGCAAGCTAATTTCAGAACAGTTGGTTGAACATAGATAGCGTACATAATTGATTTTTGCAATCTTGGTATAATGATAGTGATTAAATATAACTACTCAGTGTTTATATAAATATACAATTAATGTAAGTAATGCGTCACATGTTTGTATATGTAATACTACAGTATATTTTATTATGCTTGTCGCAGAACATGTTTCAAATGACCTGAAATGTCAAATGTCAAATTGCCCCAAATTCCCAGTTTAAACTCCGATTTTTACCATTTTAATAGACAAAATGGAACAATAATAATGTATGAATTTTCAAACGACTACCACTAGGATACAGTATGCATTGAACAAAGCTAGCTTTGCTGCTCAATACCCTTTAATTTTATCATATTCTAAATATATGTTTTATTTACCAGCATATAAATGTGAAATACAAGGGGAAAATTTTGACTGCTTTCCAGCCCAGAAAGGTAATAGTATAGTTAAAGACAAACTACATTGAGTGCTGTGTGGTTTCCGGGCTGTATGGCCGTGTTCTAGCAGCATTCTCTCCTGACGTTTCGCCTGCGTCTGTGGCTGGCATCTTCAGAGGATCTGATGTTGGGAAAGCAAGTGGAGTATATATCTGTTGGAGTATCCAGGGTGGGTGGGGAAACCTTGTCTGTGAGTAATAAAGGCGGCAACCAGGTCAACCAGGTCTGTTACTCACAGACAAGGTTTCCCCACCCACCCTGGACACTCCAACAGATATATACTCCACTTGCTATCCCAACATCAGATCCTCTGAAGATGCCAGCCACAGACGCAGGCGAAACGTCAGGAGAGAATGCTGCTAGAACACGGCCATACAGCCCGGAAACCACACAGCACCCAAGTGATTCCGGCCGTGAAAGCCTTCGACAATACAAACTACATTGAATATAAACTGCTGTCTCTGATCTTTCCAGCAAACTGAGAGACAGCTTTCAGATTCTGAGGTAACAAATGGCTGAGAATCAATACACTTGGGACAATCCCAGGACTAAATGTTATTCTAACAAAGTTATTATCACATTATCATCTCGGCCTTGCCACAACATTTCTCCTTCAAAGCTGACCATCCCGTGTTTCCTGGCCCTCATGAGTATTCCAACAACCTTATCTGAAATACGGACGTATCTGTCAAATAATTCTCCAAAAGTGACTTGTACCTTGCCATCGCGTCGGAGAGAGACCATTGTCCGAATGATGAAGCACAAGTCCTTCATTTCTCGGTGGATGTGGGCCTCCGCTCTCATGGCCCTTTCTGCCGTTTTTGTCCCCTCTTTGGGACGACCGTAGCCCGCGTCTCCTTTGTGCAGGCGGGTACTCATGGCAAGCTCATAGTCGAATTCTTCACTAAAGGGGTTGAGTTTTTGTGTTAGAACATGTTCATCCGCCCACCCTTCCCATCTTCCCTTCAGGTTGTGAACAGGACTGTATTTCTTTGGCGCTTTGATGTTTCTGCTGGCACTGAAAGAAACAAGAAACGTAACTTTGAATTTCATATCATTTCAAGTGGGATGCCCAATTATTACACACATTCGAAAATGTGGAGCCTTTATATTTTGGTTCAGAATGGAGGCCACTAGGTGGTGTGTGATCCTTAATCGTGAAATACTGCTCTAATCCGGGAATGACTAAACTGTCATTTAATTTTTTAAAAAAAATACATTTATTTTTTTCCTACCCAGAATTAATTAGAAGTCTATTTCTATTAATTTATGTAGCTATTTAGCCATTTAGTTCCAGGCAAATACTAGCACAATACAATGAATTCATTGCAGTCTACTGACCCAAACACATATAAAACCAACATTAAACAGACAATATTGATAAAATAAAAACATACAGAACAATGTCAGAATGTATACTTTCGAATCATCATTTATCCAAGCCAGGCATAAGATATCTGATCCTTAATGTCTCTGAAAGAAACTCAGCTGCAGCCAAGGTAGTTCTGTTGGTCTTATCCATTTAAGGGTATCTTAATTACTACTGAGGGTGGTTGGCTTTCCCACCAAACCAGCAATGGCATTATCCTCAACTGACGTATTCTGAGACAGAATTTACAAAAAAGCAAAATGTGTGTCAGTGATTCCACCTCCGTGGATGAAAGATCCTAGTTACTAGTATGATGAAAGAGCTTTTCCAAAGAGATCAAATAGAAATTTGCATCGTACCAACCAAAAATCTAAACAGAAAGGTTTTAGTATTTACAAAACGTGTTTGGATGAGTCCCCAGGGAAGAAAAATCTATCGGGTTGGAAGAGAAGCTGAGTGTATGTCATACTGTCCATTGATTCTGTACATTTGATGCATCACTGAGAGATTGTGGCTGGTATAAGAGAGAAGTAATTCTGGGAACTAGAAATGTGAAAGGAGGAGGCTACAGCTCCCACCCACCCCCAGTTCCCATTTGAATCAGGGTTAGCATAATCAGAAGTTCCATGTTGGGAAAATCTGGTTTGTCAAGATCCCAGATAAAGGTAATGTACCCCCAGACTCTTGACCGGTGGTCTTTGGATCCTTTGATTCCTATAAAATTGCATGTCCTAAAGGCAGGATAGGATCAAACATTTCATAGCCTGGAGCTCCAGGTTGTGTTCATTTTCCATCCTTGATAGCACCCCTCCTATTCTCCCTTCCTTCTTTAGCACTGTCTTTCAGCTTAACACTATCACCACCTTCCTGCTTTAATCTTCTCCTTAATGAGTTTGATCAGTACCAATTTATTTTGTATTTAGCTTTCTGCTTTGTTACTCAAATATAATGCTGTAGTTAGTTTTTGGCTCCTACTGTCCCACCTGGCTCTGATTGTCCTGACCTGTTCTCACAAATGGGATCCTATGTAGTCTTCTGCTGCTAAATTCATCCCAACCATCATCCATACCAGAGTGCCCGGCTGTTCAGGCAGAAGTATTTCCAAAACTCAGCTGCGGCTACAGTGAATGCTTATGTCATGGCAGCGACTCAGAACAAATAAGATGATTACTTAATTTGACCTAAGGGCATCGCCAAACTTCATTTAATCCCTGACTCAAATTGACAGGACCAGTATTCTTGTGCTTTTCCCCTTGCTGTGCTAGGCCTCAGTGTGTGTTGCCAGAATGTGTTGCACTGAATTTTGGTGCGTCACAATCGTTTGTAGGGTCACCACCTAAGGGGGTGGAGAATTCCTGGAGATTTAGGGGCAGAGCCTGGGAAAGACAGAATTCAGGGAGAGGAAGGACGTCATTACGGTACAGTGTCACAGACCCCCCCCCCCCAAGGGTGCCATTTTCTCTAGGGAAACTGATCTCTCTAGTCTTGAGATCAGTTGTAATACTGGGAGATCACCAGGCTTCACCTGGAGGTTGGCAACCTTAATCATTTCCATAAGTATGAAACTACACTAATAGCCAGTTCAGACAGGATCTGGAGTGATTAAAATTCATTGTCTATTCAAAATCTCCATATCTAACCCTATTGTCTGTCACTGGGAGATACAATACTCATACAGCTTTTTTTTTGTCTGTTAACTGCATAGTCCCCAAAGAAGAGGAGTTTGGATTTATACCCCCCTTCCTCTCCTGTAGGAGACTCAAAGGGGCTTACAATCTCCTTTCCCTTGCCCCCTCACAACAAACACCCTGTGAGGTGGGTGGGGCTGAGAGAGATCCGAAAAGCTGTGACTAGCCCAAGGTCACCCGGCTGGCATGTGTGGGAGTGCGCAAGCTAATCTGAATTCCCGAGATAAGCCTCCACAACTCAAGCGGCAGAGCTGGGAATCAAACCCGGTTCCTCCAGATTATAATGCACCTGCTCTTAACCACTACGCCACTGCTGCTTTCACAAAGAATGTGAAAGTCCCTTGGGCCTACTGCAGTAATTCCTGTGGGATTTTGTCACCCACAGTTGTTCATCTTACTCTGTTTATGAATACAACCACCTTTGCTGTAGCAGTTTAGTAGTGTGTTTGCCTTTTATCTTCCACCATTATTACAGGGGTACTCTAGGTCTAAGCCTCGTTATCTCACAGTCAAGACAAGACTCAGAGCAGCACTGAACGCAGCCATGTAACAAAAGAGGACTTTATCAAGATGCTCAGGGCATTTGCTGACCAGAAGGCACGTGAGATTTTAAGTCCTGGAGAGAGGGTATGTCAGGAGAACAAGGTGCAATATACACATTTAGAGTGGTAAAATTAAATATGGATACCATTTTGAAGGTATTGAATCTTGCAGGGATAGGGAACAGAGGGAAAGGAAGGAGGGATAGTCTGTTAGGCATGGGGACCCTTTTGAAATGTATTTGTTTTGTAGGTGTGCAAGGGTCGGGCATAGAGGGTGCCACCATTTTTCTATCTTAGGAGAAAATAGTTGGGGAGGGGCAATCAAAAAGGAATGGTTAAAAAACTCCCTATCCCCCACTCCCCCAGTCTTTTACTGCGAACCCTCTCAATAAGGAACAGTATTTCATGTAGGGGCTGGGATCTGGGGGGTGGGATCTGGAAGAATAATGATACATTTCCCCTTAAAATCATGTTCACATGTGACAAAAATGACGAACACTGATTGAACTCAACAAGCAGAGGGAAAAATCATAAAGCGGGGTCAGCCAATGCAAGGACTTCCCTCGAATGAATTTTTTTCTCCCTTAGTTGCTTTTAAAATTCTAATGAGAAGCTCTGGTGAAATATACGTTTTAATGTCCACGCTGTTTTATACAAACTGAATAATTGATGAGATGATCCCATGCTGAAAATAGTACATTTGGAGGTTTGAAAATCGATGCTAAATCTGTACCGCATTTTTAAAGCCACAAATGGCTTATAAATATAGGAAAAGCAACCTTTGAGGTTAATTTTCCTTGAGGCAATGAGATGTGAAGTAATTGTCGCAAGAAGCCCTCAGGTCTAGCTGCTGTTTAGATTTCAGACACCCGTGCTAGTCTCTTCCTCTTCTGGGCAGCCACATTAAGGTTAGATACTTAAGAAAATATTTGAGGAGTTCATGTGAGTCTGACTAAAGGTTACTTATGTCATCACTTGCATTTTATTTTTAGCACAGAGTTCATGTTAATCTGGACCTGCTCTGAGTTGAACTGAATAAGCTATTTGCTGGAATCATGTATCCATGTGGCAAATTTTACTTACTGCTTTTTAGGAATGTTTGAGAGTGTCCCAGGTAAAAATGTAGTTGCCCTGCTCTTGCCCAGACTAAAGGCTACAGAAGGGTAGTTCTGAGCCAAATTTGTCTGCAAGTGATTTCTCTCTCTTGGCCACCATTCATCTTCTCCTGTCAAAAATATTACTACCTGTCTGTGATATTGAAAAACATCTTTCTTAGACTAATTAGGTTAGGAAAAGTTAACAGTTTGACAGAGATTTCGCCCTTCCCCATCGTAAGCTGGAGGCAGGCTTTTTTAAAAAAAACTCTTTCAAGTATTCTCTGATTGTTTATTTTCTAAATTGCAAGATCCTAGTAGGTGATTCAGTCCAATTTTCCCATTTTAAATATCAGCACATTTTAAAAAAACTTTACCTTTTTCCACAGAAAGAGGACAAGAGATGTGAGAATTAATCCCCCACATCTTCCTGGACCTTTTCTGTGGATGAATGTTCCTCCAGGGTCCTAGTGCCTGCTCCCCCCCCCCCAATTCTCTAGAAACATTAGAGAATCATATTTAAGCGCCATCTTCGTCAAAGCCTTTATTCTCTGTACTGTTAAATGTAGAACTTTGATAACATTTTTATAAAATTGTGCCCGCCATTTTTTTCCCTGCGGCATGAACGAGAAAGAAAATGACGAAAGTGATGCTGATAGAGGCCCTAAGCGCTATAAATGCACTTTTATCAAAGTTCTATATGTAACACTACAGAAAATAAAGGTTTTGATGAAAGCAGCACTTAAACACGATTCTCTAATGCTTCTAGAGAAGCATTTTTAAAAAGGTGGAAACACACTGCTGTGACTTCCGCTGAAGGTGCAGGATTTCACTGTCCATGGAAAAAGGTATAGCCCAAATTATATTTTTTATAAAATCCACAAATCTCTCTTTTTTAAAACTGACTCTTCTATTTTGCTAATACCCTTCTTTTGGTGGCATACAGAAAGTTGCCTAGTCTATGCCGTGTTTCCCCCAAAATAAGATCTACCCCGAAAACAAGTCCTATCATGATTTTTCAGGATGTTTTGAGGAGGCTTAAAATATAAGTCCTACTCCAAAAATAAGCCCTACTGGTAGTTACAGATCAGGATGGTGTGATCCAGCAGGGTGCTCCCTGCCAATGAGGATGCAGCTTGCATCACAGGTGATAGAGAAGCTTGCATCACAGGTGATAGAGAAGCTGCCGAGAGGCCGCCTTAATGAATTGTGAAGGTACCATATTTCCCCTAAAATAAGCCCTACCCCAAAAATAAGGCCTAATGCATCTGTTGGTGCAAAACTTAATACAAGATCCTGTCATATTTTCAGGGAAACACGGTACTAAAATAAGCTCATTATAAGGCCATTGCTGTTGCATGAATCTTTGTGATTCTATAATTCCTTCCCCACCAATACCCCTCTTTTATCTGTGTCAGTCTCTGCCATATGAGAATGAAGGGTAATCTCTCTTTCTCCAAGATCTATAGGAGAATTTTTTTCCCTTGTAGGTAACAAGCTCTGAATGACACATTAAATTAAAACTCATTTTTAAAAATCCGTTGTAGCCTTTCTATTCCAGAGATGTAGGGCCCTTTCAGATGACCTAGATTAGGAGGGACAGCAAATTCTATCATGTTGAAAAGTATACTTGTACACAGGGTACATAACGTTCCCTTCTAAACAGCTTGTACTTTTCTTTTGCTCGCTCTTCCCTGTGGGTCATCAAGCTCACTTTGATATAGATTGATCCAGGCTAGAGCCATTCACCAAGGAAACCAGCAAGAATGCTCAAGAATAGATGTGCCATGTCAGAAAAGGCTGCAGAAAAAAAAATGTCGCATAATGCTTCCAGTTACTGCCAGATTGAATAACATGCCAATTTTGACCGTGTGCTGCTGTATATTAATTCCTGGTTTTATTAATTGAGAGCAGTTTAGAAGTCGGAAAGAAGAACAGCATCACTTCTAAAATCAGTTTTGGGAAGTTGTGTCTTGCTCAAGCATGTGACTACATTTACTCTGCAATTCCACTGGATTTCTCCAGGATTCGGGAAGCTTCGGTTTACCTAGCTGTTCCTCCCGCAGGTTTTCTTTTTAGGTTTCTGATCCAAGAACTGAACAGAGAGCTGGCCATGATTTTCCCAGCCTGATACCTTCCAAAGACTGAAGTGGGTGTGAAAGCCACAGTCTTGTTTGATAGTTTTGCACCCTGCTTGAACAGGTGTGAATGACCAACACAGAATGCAAAAACAGGGAACAAAGCCAAATTTGTAATCGGATAGGAAGACATGAGCACGTTGCTCTCTTACAAGTCATAAGGAAGGTTCCAAAATGCATTATTTTGGTTTTCTATGTGTTATTCCTAAGTCTTGCACTGTTTTCTACTTTCCAATGAATTACACAACAATATTTTGGGCATGTTCCTTGGATATGTTACAGTGAATGTCCGAAACCTGGTTCATGTTGACAATCTCAGATTAATTGAATGGAAGTCCAACAAGGAACAAATATTTTTATCACATTTGGTTGATACTCAAATGAATGCTGACAATCCCATTTAGGTAACTTCAGAATTCTTCTATGGATTCCAGAGTGTTCAGATGGGATTGTCAGCATTTGATTGGCCTTTGGTTTCTGGTCCACAGTTCAATGTCCTGGTCTTAATCTATAAAACGGACGGAAGGAAGGAAGGAAGGAAGGAAGGAAGGAAGGAAGGAAGGAAGGAAGGAAGGAAGGAAGGAAGGAAGGAAGGAAGGAAGGAAGGAAGGAAGGAAGGAAGGAAGGAAGACTGCTTTTCCAGTATGAACTTCCTTGTTTGCCTTCAGGTAAGGTTGCCAGTCCAGCTTGGTACATTCTGGAGATTTGGAGGTTGTACCTGCAGAGGGGATGAGAACTTTGTGGGATTGTGATGTCGTGAAATCTGCCCGCTGACACTGCCATTTCCTCCAAGGGAGATGATCTCTGCTGTCTGGAGATCAGTTGTCATTCCAGAAGAATTCCAGACAGCACATGAAAGTTGGGAATCCTGCCTTCAGAGAACCTTCTTCGGGTGACCTTTGGACAGTAGTTGTCTGGCTACTGTAGACTAACCCTTTCTTGAGGTTAAAAAGATGCTGTTATGGTGCCACCCTTACTATATTTGTTATGCTAGAGGAAACATATTCTGCTTTTCTGAGCTTTTAGCAATTTCAGTTTTCAGGTTGATTCTTCTCAGACCTATTAGATAGTTTTAGCATCATAGAGTTGGAAAAGACCACAAGGGCCATTCTGTCCCAGACTCGTTTTCCTGATGTTCAGGGATTGCATTCCCCATCAGCTTCACCAGCATGGCCAATTGGCCATGCTGACAGAGGCTGATGGGAATTGTAGTTCCTGAACATCTGGAGAGCCGCAGGTTCCCTACCCCTGATCTAGTCCAACCTCCTGCCATGCAGTGACCCACCATTAAAGCTCTCCCAACAGATGGCCATCCAGCCTCTGTTTAAAAACTGCCGAAGAAGGAGGCTCTATCATCTTCCGTGACAGCATATTCCAGTGTTGAACTAAAACTATTTTAAGCCTCTTCATATTCCCTGGTTCTGGTTCCTTTCTGTACAAGTACTTTTTTTGAGTTCTATTTATACCTGTTGGATTGTACTGTTCAATTTCAGTTGGTGTCTTACTATTCAGTTTTATTTATGAATCTGTACATCCTGTTGAAAGCAGAGAACTTAAAAAAAATAACATTCACATTCATTCATCCCAAAACCAGTGTTTGGAAGCTAGCACTAGGGATATTTAATCCCTAGAAATGTTAATACTTTAATACTAACTATTACTTGTAATGAATTATGACATTACGTTACAAAAATGTACATTGTGCATTAAATAATACAAGAAATAGTTTTTCAACAGTTCAATCATAGTCAAATTATTAATAGCTAAAATGATTTGTGGCTGTAATCTAATAGTGCCATTCTAAGCAGAGTTACTCCTTTTGAAGTCAGTATTTAGCAGAGTTACACATTTTTAAGTCAACCCGAAGTCGGTTTAGAATTTCACTTTAAATAACCTTGAAATGCCGTTTAATGTGTTAATCTTGGGATGTCCCAGGACTTTGATGCCCTGACCCAGAAGAATTTCCTGTCTGTCTAAACTTAGTGGAATAGGCACGTCTTCATTCTTGCGAAGGGTTATGGGTCAGTGGTATTCTGTGAATGATCTGAATGGAAAAACTTCCTTTGGCAAGAATTCTGCAATCATGTTGAAATATCTACAGAGCTTGGAATGAAGGCGAAGAATGCTGTGTATAAACTTCTGTTTGTATGGTTTCTAGTCCTACTCTGGGTGAACTTGTAACATCTGAATGTTGAATAATATATTACGAAACATCAAGGATGAAGGGTACACTAGAATTTAAGGAAGCGAATTCAGAATTTCAAATGATCGCTTTGGGGTAATTAACTGTCCTGAAAAACAGTTTCCTTCTGTTATAACAAGCCAATGAATGATCAAACTCACCCCTTCCTATAGTTGCTGTTAATAGCAGCTGAAACAGAAGGGCATTTCAGTAACTTTGGCTCATTACGCACATGCAGAATAATGCACTTTCAAACTGCTTTCAGTGCTCTTTGAAGCTGTGCAGAATGGCAAAATCCACTTGCAAACAGTTGTGAAAGTGGTTTGAAAATGCATTATTTTGCGTGTGCGGAAGGGGCCAAAGTGTTTATAAAGAAAGTGCCACGTTGGGGAAAAAAAACAGAAATGCCAAAACTGCTGGTTTCTTTGCATCAAGAAATCTCATCAGCCTGTTCTCGTTGTTACTCTGTAAGCCTGCTCAATAGTTATCTGACAGGTCTAATGGTAAGCTCAATGGCTTTAAAAAACATGTTGCAGTCATTATGTCTGTGCATTGTGTGTTGGATGAAGTGACTGCAAACCAGCATAAGTACTTACAGCAGTTTGGTTTTCCTTTTCCTCCTGTTTTGTTAAGAAATATTTCCACACCACCAACACCTCTTCCTTGCTAAGTAGTTAATACAAATTATAAACGGTACTACAAGCAGCTGTCTGTATACTTTATAGATCAACCCTGCCTATTTTTTGCTTTAGCAAGTCAGGTCTAAAATTACGGGACTTAACTGGCGATCCACAGGATGTCAACACAGGATGCACAACCAAAAGCCGTGGTGATAACTTCTCAAACTGATGGCTTTTAAAAGGATTAGATGAATTCACAGTGAACAGATCCTCTAATAGTTATTTAATTTGCATGCCAGACACTGGAGATAAACAATATGGGGGGGGGGCTATTTATTTCCTGTTTATTTTATGTGCTTTCTGGAAGCATCTGGCTAGTCTGTGTCTAAAATATTTTGAGATTATGGGTTGTACAAACTGATTTTTCCTGTTACAGCCCACTGAGCCTCCTCTCCATTTTTTTTCTCCTAGGACAGGGGTCTGCAACCTGCGGCTCTCCAGATATTCATGAACTACAATTCCCATCAGCCCCTGCCAGCATGGCCAATTGGCCATGATGGCAGGGGATGATGGTATTTGTAGTCCATGAACATCTGGAGAGCTGCATGTTGCAGACTCCTGTCCTAGGGGTAAAGAGAACATTACAAGAAGCATGGGGACCTGCTCTGAGGATAGGGAATCATCAAAAATTACTGTCATTCCCCAATAGTCCACCAGTAGAACATAGCGATCGGGAAGAACTCTATAAAACTTTTGGTTGTGATGTCCTGTTGGCCATGCTGGCAGGGGATGATAGGAATTGTAGCTCATGAACATCTGGAGAGTTTCAGGTTGCAGACCCCTGGGCTAAACTCATTCAGCTCTCTTGGTCATGTGGTTATATGACAAAGGCATTAGCCCAGTGGTGGCGAACCTTTGGCACTCCAGATTTTATGGACTACAATTCCCATCAGCCCCTGCCAGCAGGGCCAATTGGCCATGCTGACAGGGGCTGATGGGAATTGTAGTTCATGAACATCTGGAGAGCCGCAGGTTGCAGACCCCTGGTTTAGCTAAACAGGACATCACAACCAAAAGTTTTATAGAGTTCTTCCCTATCGCTTTGTTCTACTGGTTGGCCATGCTGGCAGGGGCTGGTGGGAATTGTAGTCCATAACATCTGGAGTGCCAAAGGTTTGCCACCACGGCACTAACCCCTTCTTATGTCTAAAAATGTTTGAAGGTATTTATGAACCAATCTCTTGAAACCGATCTTTCTTGCCAACTTTCAACAAATAATCTACTTTTTATAAAACTGCATTAATTATAATCAGTAGAATGATACCCCTTACCGACCCATCGACGAGAGGCATGCTCCCCCAGCTCTTTAGATTGTTTTTAGCCAGCTTAAATTAGCTATGCAAAATTCTGCCTTTTCTCATCAAATTCATTCACTAGTTATTTTGCATGAAAGGGTTAACACTTCCTCAGCTTCTCTTGAAACTGCATATATATGAATGGTCATGGGGACACAGTTTGAGTCCACCTTATCACACATACAGCAACCCAATAATGGCACATCAGATGTTCCTTATGTGGTATCATAGGAGACAACTCATACAGTGGTAGCTGATCCATGTTGAGCAGCAACTCAAGAAAAATAGCTCATTCCATAAAACCTCTGTCAAATTGAGGTAGATTTAGTTGGTCATTAAATTGCAACCATAGTAAATGAAGCAACCTTTACAAGCCCACCAGACTGGGAAATTGATATCTACTTACAGTGATGATGTGGGACGTTTTATCCTTATGGCACTCACACTTTCTTGGCTGCTGTCTTCTAGATCAAGCCTGTCCTCAGAATCTCCTCCAAAGCCACTGTCCTCAGTATCCAAGCTGTCGCTGCGATAATGGCATAGGTCTTTTTCTGAGGTTTTGTCCTCATTTTCTATCTGTTTCCATCCCTTCGTCAGCTCTGATACCAGGTTAGAACATTTTCTCCTTCTTGTAGGAGATATTTTACCACTGAGGAGTTTGTCAATGTTTGTGAGGTCTTCGTTACCCTTGTCTGTCTCCAGACACTCATCTTTTTCATATTTGTTGCTGAGAAAATTAACTCCACTTCCTCTTTCATAGATTTTGCTTTCAACTGTTTTGGTCACTTCTTTGCTTCTAATGTGCAGTTTCTGGAGGGCTTCTTCGGACTCACTTGGACTCTGTCCTTCATTTTCTTTTGGTGCCTCCTGTTCTGATGGCAACTTCACATCAGCCTTTGCTTGGTCTTTCTGGATGGATGTCGGCTGCTTGGGGGATATTCTCTTTTTGGACGGAATGCTTAATGGCGTCTCCTCATTGGGCACCCATCCGCTGGGTTCCTCAGCTTGTTTTGTGTGGTGATCAGTTGCCCACTGCTGCCAACCTCGTGCCAAGCTGATAACCAGGCTAGCTGTTCTGATTTTTTTGATGGCCCTTTTAGCAGAGGTAGTATTCTGGCAGTCTTCGGATGGCATGGTGTTTGCTGTGACTTACTTTTGTGTTTCATCTACTTTGTGATGACCATCCTGTAGCAAATAAATAGCTTGAAGGGAATGGGTGAGGATTTAAATAGAGGGGAGAAGTGATAACGCTGGAAAGTATGCGAAACATTTCTCACATAGAAAAAGTATCCCTATTCCGAGAGCATTCTTTTTTTAAAAATGGCTGGGCATGCATTTCATCACAGCACTTAAGACACTTGATATGGTAAACATGGGTGACGCAGACAGCTGGTTCCGTGGGCACAGCTGTGATGGAAATTAACAGGGCCTGTAAGTATCCTCTCTAGAGGCACCTTAGTCACAGATTCGGTTTGACAGTAATACACCCTTTGCATGTCTTCAGCAACACAATTTGCTTAATGCGATAGAAAAAAAAACCCCTATCTCTAGAAAAGGCATTATCCTTATACATAATTTGCCAAGGGTTGGAATGTCACGATGACAAACTTCCACAATGGGCACGCAGGACTCACTCACTGGTGGAGAGTTTGTTGTCCTGGCATTCCAAACACTCCTCCACTCATTTTCCCTGCCCCAAGCCTCCCAATTCCATAACCCCTGCCCCAAGCCTCCCTTGCTTGTCCTCTCCAAGCCTCCAAACAGCCGCCCAGGCCGGTAGAGCGGCTCTGCTGTGCACTGCCTCACCAGCCCGTCCCAACCATCCCCACTCCTTTGGCTGCCCTCTCCCAGCCCCGAAGCAACCACCTGGGCCAGTGGGGCAGCACTGGGTTTGCGGTGCACTGCCTTGGTGGCCTGGCCCAATGCTCCCCACTCCCTCTCCCGCCCTCTCCCACACGGGCTGGCGGGGCAGCACTGGGTTGCCGTGCAATGCCTCGCCAGCCTGGCCCAAGTCTTCCTATTCCATTCTCCCCTCACTCAAGGCTATCCAAGCCTGACCGTGTGGCTAATCATGCCCTAGCACCAGATTTACCTAAAAGTTGCAGAGGTGTCACTTGCATCGTGCAAACCCCCCACTTGAAGGTCTTATACATCTAAGTGGATGTGTTTTGTCCAATTGGTACAATCCCACATTTTATTCCCTGATTCCTGTTCCTTACCTGACATTTTCCAGTATTCGTTGTATTTAAAAGACTATCCACTTCCTCTATCAAACTCCATCTTGCTGCTTTCTCTGCATTCCATGCTCCTATTGGTCCTTGTTCTGTATTTTCCACCCCTGACTCCTGAAGATTTTTGAGAGGGCAAAATAACCTCTTCTCTGGGCTTAATCTTCCTCTCCCTGTGTGGAGTTCGTCTTTGGTTTTGTCACATATTATACACAAAACTTCTGAGCCACTGGCAATGTTTGATTGGTTGTTTTTCATCTTACAAGGCTGCCTTTCCGGTCACTGTCACCTCAGCCAGGAGAGTAGGAGAGTTACCGGCTCTCAGGGTGGACTCTCCTTTCACCAGGTTCCACTCTGATGAAATAGTCTTATGAGCTAACTTAGAATTCAGATCTAAGGTGGTGTCATAGTTCCATATGTCCCAGGACTTTACACTGCCTGTGTTTCCTGAATCTCCAGGCCCTGGGTGAAAAATCATTCCATGCACTTGACATCAGAGGAGCTCTTCTCTTGTTTCTTTTTAAAAGCCATACAAATTCATTTCTACCAGACAAAAATCTATTCATTCACTTTGAATAACCCAAGAAGGCTGACTCTTCCCAAACCATTTCCAGGTGGGTGGAGAACTAAGCGTGCCCTGCCGCTAGTATTCCTTGGTAGTCCCCCATCCAATTTCTTGCCAAGGTTGAACCCACTTAGCTTCTGTGATCTGGCTAGGCTGGGTTATCTAGGTCAGGGCTAAATTCAATTACATATTTTTCAATTACATGCATTCAATTAAATAAAACATCTACAACCAGCCCGTGGAGGAAGAGCAAGCATTATAATACAGAAATCATTTACAGAAAATATGCATCTTGTATGCCATTATAGAAATCACAATCTACATGATCATGGTGAAAATAGAAACTTTAGCCATGGTACTGTGTTTTTGTGTTATAAAACTGTTGAAATATTTTTTAAAAGACCAACAATGTCACTCTATCAGAATTACATGTTAACAAAATTAAATTGGTTTCGAAGAAGAAGAAAAAGGAAGAAGAAGAAAAAGAGGAAAAGTTTGGATTTATATCCCCCCTTTCTCTTCTGTAGAAGACTCAAAGGGACTTACAATCTCCTTTCCCTTCCCCCCTCACAACAAACACCCTGTGAGGTGGGTGGGGCTGAGAGAGCTCCGAAAAGCTGTGACTAGCCCAAGGCCACCCAACTGGCGTGTGTGGGAGTGCACAGGCTAATCTGATAAACCTCCACAGCTCAAGCAGTACACAAAAAGAAGGAAGCAGCTAAGGCCACATAAATGAAAATTTGGAACTAAGAATGGCCCTCTAAACCTGCCATTGAATGCTTCCCCACGAAGACTTTGCAAGCATTACGCAGAATCACAAAACATTCAATTGGCAGCATGTGTGAGCTTTTATCCATGACATTCACAACACCAAACATATGTGGCCACACACTGAGTCTCCATCACCTTTCTACACAATCTTTGAGAATCATCAAGACAATCTGTGAGTAGACACAAATCTTACATGCTGACAGAAGGAAGGAATTAGAAAAAAAAACATTAAGTGAATTCGGTAGGATGTACTGAACACACAAAAAGGTAGCTGTCAAAACAATCATCATTTCAATTATGCTTCTTCCTCTGTAATTCAATGTGCAGTCATATCAAGTGACAAGTGTTATATCATATTCCTTTGGGATTCAAAACAGTTTGAACAATGATGTGTGGAACCTACCTATGGGAAGGGCTGTGAGATTCTGCACCCAGGAATTTTGCACCAAACTTTGCTAATGTTTGGAGGGACCAGCCGCTGATGGTGCCCCCCCCCCTTCCCTGGCCTATCTTTGGGACTGTACCATCTGACGGGATCGGCCGTTCCTCTCTTGGGGGAAGGATTTAATGTCGGGTTATGGGGCGCCATCCACACCCATATTATACCTGGAACTTTATTTAAGAGTTTACACTTAGTTAGTCCTCGCTGCTTTTATAGATTTTATCTAACTTATGATGGTTTTACGATTGTATTCACTGTATGTTGTGCACCGCCCAGAGCCCCTTGGGGACGGGGCGGTATAAAAGCTGAAAGCATAAATAATAAATAAATAAATAAATAAATAAATAAATAAATAAATAAATAATGTATGTCAAGTTGACACCACTGCCACAAGTGCTATTTTTCCCTCCATTTTTCCAGTCTGCCTTATGAATTTCCTCATGTTCTCTACCTTTAACTCTTCTATGAGGATTCTGCGTTCTTCGAAACAATGCGCCTCTGCTTGCAGGTTCCACATCCAGAATCTCTGCTTGTTAGTGACCCTTATTGTTTATATGGTAGGTACTGGGCAAAATGCTTGAGGTGGAATGGAATTAGAAATACTGAGCCTTCCTCATCTATAACCAGGCTCACTGGCCCACCTCCTCACCTCATCTAAGCATATTTGCCGCAACATAGGCATAGAATTGATGTGCACTGAGGCTCCATTCCCATGATTAGGAAGATCTGAAAAGTAGTATTTCTGAAACACAGTAGAGCTTATTTACACAGGCTCTGTGCCAAGCTTAGGGCAAAAATATGTAGTCAGGATTTGTCAGTCACAAGCAGGGCCCAGGGCCAGTGTGTTGGATCTGCTCCTCCTTTGCCCGGGCAGCTTCTGGAGGAATTTGAACATCCCTATTTAGATTTAGCAAACCTGATGCATCATGTGATGTCAGAACAACCCACAGATCCTGTCCTACCAGGGAACCTAAAATGAATCTATGCATTGCTCACGAACGCAATTAAAAGTATGTTTACGGAAAACAGAATTGGAAGTCCCTTTGTTTGGTGACTTGAAGGACATTGTAAGCGCAGGGTGCGGAATGTGAAAAAAGAAAGTGCATTGTGATTTGGAAACTTTCATCTCAACCTTCTTCCTTTCCCACGTAGAGTTTCCTCCTTCTGCAATGCAAACATGTGACTCATATGGACATAGAAATGAGGTTCGTTCCAAAAAAACACATATGAACAAAGCAGTCGGTCATCTTTTTCTATAAGCGGTTGTGACTAAATGGAGGCACTGACTGGGCAGTTGACATAGGCGGATTTTTCTGACATGACTAAATAAATAAATTACTCCAGCAGCCTGGGCGACGTCAAGGGCTTTCCAAATGTTTCAGTGACTTGTCCATAATGGAGAGTTCAGGAGTCAAAGGGTTAAGGAGGTCACGCCACATCAGCATTCTTGATAGGTTTGATACCACAGGCAAGACCTTAAGTCGACTCCTGGAAAGACATATCTTGCAAATCCAGCAGCAACCTTTTCAACTGCTTGGTAACCCAAAACCATTTTTACTGACTATCTTGGCATTTATACCCCTGTAAGACATGCCGTGCCCTTCATGTGAAACCTCTTCGGTGGGCTTTGCCTTTAAATTCTTTCCAAACTCATCTGCCAAGGAGAGAGATTTACAAATGGAATCGTTTCTTTCCAAAACAGGAGACGTACAGAAATATTTTCAAAGGGAAAGTCTGGCTAGCGGTTCCAGACCAAGTTATGTATTTACAGCTTGCGCAGGACTGTGCACAAATGAGCTCATGGAGAGATCAATATAATTCCTCGATTATTTCACTTCTTTCCAGCCTTTCCTCAAAATTCACCTTTTCCTTGAAGCCTTTGGCAGTCTCTTCATTCCATTTCCCTACCAAAATAGTTTGAACTGAAATTATGCACATTTTCTCCTATTCATTCCTGTTTCCGTCTCCCACTTCTTTTATTATCTTTCCTTTTTTTTCAAATTTGACCTTTCATGTTCCTTAAGGCACAGTGACTTCTTTCCTGTGTTACGCTTCATGCCCATTGCTAGTGTTTAATGTACATAAAAGTGTAGGGAAAGTTCAATGATTCCATCATTTAGTGATCCATTAACGCAATTCACTGTGTGTTGCACAACTGCCTCCTGGCTTGTTTTGGCCCCCTGCCATTGCAGTGTTGTAATAGGGATTAGAAGGGGAGAAGCTCCAGAAACCATGGCCCTGAAAATAAATATATAATTCGGCATAACAGCATGGTCAGAGTGGAATCTGGAAACCCAGGCCTGAAATATCACTGTTACTCGAATGCTGGTTGGAGGACCCTGGGCCAGTCACATGCATTCAGCCTAACCCACTTAACAGTTGGAAGAATAAAATGGAGGATTGGAAAAGGCATAAAAGAAGACTTTTGACTACGGCTGGAGCTCTTTTTTGTTAGTTCTGTGTTGAATTGATGCTTCAGTGCATCAAAGCTTCTTGCCAAGATTCTCTATTCTTCATATACTCGAACCATCAAAGATTAGGCCCCCTCCACAAAATTAAAAAAAAATAAATGATTGAAATAAAACGGGAAAGGGGAACAGAGCGAGCTCAGAAAACAGCATCGAGGAGGAAATTCTGGGAAGCAGAGAAGCATGGGGAACAAAGTAAATAGATTGCACAGCAACTGAAGTTTTTAAAACGTTTCAGCCAGAGAATCGTTTTAGGAGGGGATTCATTTGAAATGTTTTGAGGCTGTAAATAAAACATTGGGAGGGGGGTTTTTAAAAAACAATGTGCAACTCTAGGGAAGAAATGTTTTATTTCCTGCCTCAAAACCCTTTAAAAGGTTAGTGCAGAAAGGGCCAAACAACTCTGCGTCACCCCATAGGTGGGATTGCCGTGAGTCATTTGCAACTAGACACCATGTTCTTCTTTATTAAGGTAAGAATTGGCTTCGTAGTGTAAAAGATATCTTTGCCAGGGACTTTCAGAGGTGGTTGGCTATTCCCTGCATCTGTATCACACCCCTGGTATTCCTTGGAGGTCTCCCATCTAAATACTTGTCAGGGTTGAAACTGAGTGAGTGATTGGCCCAAGGTCATTCAACAAGTTTCCATGGCAGAGTGGGGATTCAAATCTGGATTTCCCACATCCTGGTCCAGCACTTTAACTATGATGATCATATTGATTTTCTCTTTAGAGGATCATCTGCACAATTCTTTTTTTTTTTTTTTAGAAATTAGTATCTTCATTTTTTTAAACATTTGACAATCATTGCTTTTCATGTGCAGGCAACCCGTTTTCAAGTTTCCCTGCATCTCTGTTAGCACTTCCCCTAAGCGCGATAAGCTCAAATCACAGTTTCTAAATACGTATTTAACCACAGTTGCCTGTTGTACTCAGGAGACAACTGTGGTCAATGAAAAGACCAGTGCAACAACAAGTCTGAATTGTTCTCCCTGTATTCCAACTATGATTAGGAGAGTAGAGAAGCATTACATCTGCACTAGAATAAAACAGTGGTAAAATGCTTCAGGCTGCATTTGCTAGGAAACAAAGGACAGAGAATGACTTCATCCCTTCAAATGGTGGCTGTGAAATAGGAGCTGTGGTCTGACTTCAGCACAGTCATGCCACCTCCAGAATATTTACTGCTGCTATGTCAGAAGCTTAGCCAAGGCTCATGGGCGCTTGGCAAGTGTATTGGGCCGGCTGGCTTGGCAATTACTCAGAATCACAAATACCAGCTGCCACCTTTCATGCTGTGATCTTAATGAAATGCATTCCAGAGCCCTGATGCTCTGAAGCCCAGATTCTCAGCTGCTGCATTTTGCATAAATGGAGAATTAAGGTCCATAGGTTTTTCCTGTCTAACACGTTGGCCTTGGGCTGCCGGGAGAATATCTAACGATATTGTATTACTTCCTCTTTTAATTTGGCCATGGCCCCGTCAGCTTTTTGGCGAGCAGACCATGTATATTTGGGCTGAACAGTGTGTATTCCATGTGAGATTAGCCGGCCACTTAGCAATGGCTTCTCGTCCATATTTGTAACCATTAAGGAGCAGAGGCCAGCACTCTGGAGTGGTGAAACCGTCTCAGCCACACTTGCCAATTTTGATGAATCCAGAAATAGAATTTGGTGCCTTGTTCTCACAGCCACAAATGAAGCGACAAAGCTCTTCCTAGAGTGTGTGCCTTGTTCTCACAGCCACAAATGAAGCGACAAAGCTCTTCCTAGAGCGTAGGAGAGAGGGAACTGGGAATACAAAGGCTTGCTAAACAAGACTACTGTTTCACCTCCCTATATGCAAAGCTTGGGTGTGGCAAAGTACAAGAATATAAGGAATTGGGGAACATTGTCTCGGGGATGAGGATTTGTTCCTGCTTTTCTGCAGGGAATGTAAAGCCTGAATGTGACCACATATTCAAGGTCCTTGAGGGCAAAAGGTCTCACACTGCGGGCCTGTGTGTACTGTTCCAGTGAAACTGTGCTTGGGATATCCTTATGATCAGTGGCGAATTTGCCTAGGGACGTGGGGTACCCCTTTTCCCTGGGCGCAACAATTTCTGTCATGTGGGGGGCGCCAAAATGTCCCCCCACAAACTGCAGCATTTTGCCAGCAAGCTTTACACCACCAGTCGGCTCAGGCTGCCTCAGCCCCGCCCACTCTGGACCGTGGCCCACTGGCCCAGTCCCATTGTGTAGTGTGCTCCAAGTCCCAGCTCCCAGCAAGCCGGGGAGCTCCGCCTCCCTCCTACTCCAGCATGCCTTGCCTTCTCCTCGGGCTGACTGGAGCCTGCACAGGGTGGAAGTCGAGTCGCCCCCCTGAGCCTGGCGCAGCAGCAGCACAGGGGCATCAAGAAGAAGTAGCAGGCTTTTGCTTCCTGCAGACTTCAGCCCGCCTCCCCCACACACACCTTGCAGCCTCCTTTCTTCCTCGCTCGCTCTTCTGCCCCGCTTTTAAAATGTTTCCACCTCGGGACATAAGTGTTGGAGGCCAGCTGGTGCGCTTGGCTGCTGACCTGCAGGTAAGTGGAAGACTGGCCTGGCATCGAGGGGTGGAGGGCACTCCGCCAGCCGCCATGCCCTCCCCCCCCTCGGCCCTTCCCTGGTGCTTTTTCGGGCTGCCACCTTCCTTTCAAAACCGGGTGCCGCTTCTTCTCCGGAGAAGCAGGAAGCCTAACCTGGGCGGGTCGCTCACCAAGCCTGGCTGGCATGAGCCTAGAGAGCTGACGGGCGCCCCTTTGACGCACTCCAAGGGGCAGCCACAGCTAACGGGAGGAGAGGGTTTGCCAGCTCGATGGCTGGGCTGGTCCACCGCTCCTCCCTCTCCTCCTCGCAGGCAGGCCAAGCCTGACTCTAGCAAGGCAGGTGTGGGCAGGTGCAAGGCTGGATTACGCTGCAGGGATCTACAGCTCTTTGTCCTTGTGGAGGGAGGAGGAGGCCGACCTGTATTCTCTGTCAGAGCCTGTTTGGCTGCTTTCTCTCTCTCTCTCTCTCTCTCACTCCCTCCCCTCCTCTTTCTTCTTGCCAGCTGAAATGGGCAGACGGGGTGGGCAGCGAGCTTTCAGGAAGGGAACCCACATCTCTTCAGCTGCTAAGCCTTTGCAGAAAGCTGGGAACAGGGCTGGTGTTTCAAGCAGCCCTGGACACAGCGCCCCCCCCAGTAGTGTTGCCCTCCCACCAGACCATTGGGGGGTGAGGTAGGGTTGCAAGTTCCAGGAGATTTGGGGAGGATGGGGGTCTCAGTGGGTTGCAATGCCCCACAGTGGGTTGCAATGCTCCAAAGCATCTGTTTTCTCCTGGAGAACTGATCTCCGTGGTCTGGAGAGGAGCTGTCATTCCAGGGGATCTCCAGGTCCCACCTGGGGTCTGGCAATGGCATCTTTAGCCCCCTGTGGTCCAGTCAGCTCCTCAGGGATCCACTCAGCTCAGCTCTTGACCACTGGAAGGTTCCCGGGGCAGTGGCCCATCAGAGATCCTGGTATGTTAGAAAGCCAATCTCCCCCTGGCTGTTGACTCACCCCAGGGTTTTCATAAAGGCCCTATGGTGAAAGCCTCCACCACCACCACCCCCCACACACACATTTGCCACCACAATTCAAGCAGTGACGGGGAAGTGTTGTCAGCTTCTTACCTTGTGCAATTTGGCTTGCTGTTTTATTCATTCATGTATTTATTGGCAAAGTTTATGTTCCCCCTTTCTCACTAAGGCTGGAGGTGGATTACCCAAGGCCAAACAGTGCCATCAACAGGATGGGATATCCAGTAAGCAATGCAATCGGCAAGTGTGTGTGTGTGTGTGTGTGTGTGTGTGTGTGTGTGTGTGTGTGTGTGTGTGTGTGTGTGTGTGTGTGTTGAGTGCCATCAAGTTGCAACCCACTGCCTCATCCGCTGCCAGTGACGCTTGCTTCTGGAAAACCCATTCCAAGGGCCAGTGGTGCTTGCAGTGGGTGAGGCGGCGGGTAAGCCAAGCTGAGGAGAGGCTTACAAGCTCCAGCGCTCACCTCCTGGAATTTTCAATTTAGTAGATTTGTAAGCTGTACTTTTTGGGAAAGCAGTGTAATAAATTAAAGGCACAAAGATTTTACTTAAAAGATGTAGCACCCCCTAGCTTGTTGGATCCCAGTGAAGTTTGGTCATAAACCTTCTCTTTGTCAGTCCTTTTTCCATCCACATACTGTTTTCTCAAATCTTTACTTTTCTTCACTTGGCCTGGTCTGTCCTGTTTCTTTTCAGCTGATCTGGCCTCCAGTTCCAGCCAACATAATTTGCATCTCAGTGTCCTCACCTTGCCACTTAAAAGCAAGTGAACAGGTCTCTTGCTTCTTGTAGAACTACATAAAAGCTGAGGGATGAGCCAGGATTGTCCAAAGAGAGATATTCTCCTATACCAATTAAACAAGAATACTAGAACAGAATTTGCATCTTTGTTTGATGCAAGTAGTTTTACCTTTTCATGTTATTGTTCAGAATGTATGAGTTAATCAGCTACAGTTGATATATCAGGGTCCAGTATCAAGCAAAGGCTTGGACCTTCTGTACCCTTCTATTCTTTTTAATGTACTTGTTTATTTAAGTGTTTCTGTTTCTGCAAAGGAACTAAAAAAATCTGGACACAGCCCACCCATATTTAAAACTTGATTGAACCCACAAAGAAGGGGAGGACACAGCTTGGTTCCCCCCCCCAACATTTTCTAAAGCTCATGGGCCAGTGATTTGGTCTACTGAAAATGTCAAGGGTGAGCTCCTCCCTTCACTGCAGCAGTCCTGATCATCAGGATCAGGTCGCCTGCTTGCAGCATTTAGGTAGGCACCTCCTATCAGGTAAAATGGCAGAGGTGTCCCTGAGGTTGAGTCAGGTACACTGTTGTACCTAGAGTGGATGAAGTTGATTTGTGTGACAATATGAAGACCCTGTAATTAGAGCCAACTAATGTTGTTTATCATTTGTAACCTGATTAGTAAGACTAGAGTGGAAGATGTTGATGTTAATTTTAATATAAAAATGGAAAAATTAAACCAGCAAAAATGTGTAAGGCTACTAAGTTCAACAGAAGGTTTGAAGAGGAACCTGAAATAGAAGTCTGTTACACACTGTGTCCAGTGAGAAGGAAATGTTTTAGTGGGGTATATATTGTCCATGTCCCAGGGAGGGGAACAAATCAGTAAGTGTTTGGGTGGAACTTCCTATGCAAAGATGTGGTTGATAGTATTGGATTGTGTTTTTAAATACTGGTAGCCAAGCTTTGTTAATTCTCAGAATCTTTCCTTTCTTGTTGAAGTTCTGTTGTAAGGCCTAGCTTTGACATAATAAATGTTAATTGATAATTAAGCCTGTCTCATGTCAAGCATGAAACATTTGGCAGATTGGCGACACCACTCAACCTTGTCAGCTGTAGTAGAGCTGTGTTGGGGGTGATTTATGAGAGATTTACATTCTTAATACCCGCTTGCACTGGCTTGGAGCTGTTTCTCAGGCTAACAGCCTACCTCATAGGGTTGGTGTGAGGACAAAATTAGTAAAGAGAACTGGTGGGGAGAGAACCATGTATGTTTTGCTGGGGGTAGGAGGTGTTTTGTGAGCTGGTGCAAAAAACATTGTTTGGTTGTGGTGGGGGAGGATGGCCGGCCAAAACGGGGGGGGGGGGGCGCCAAACTCAGGTTTTGTCCCCGGGCTCCAGTTTGCCAAGAAACACCTCTGCTTATGATTCATTGCCTCCTTGACAATTGTAAGGGAGAGGGGGGCAACTTTTGATGTATATGTTATTTTTTCATGTTTTTCATGTTTGGAATAAGAAATGGTATGATCTAGACCAGGGGTAGGGAACCTTTAACACTCAAAGAGCCACTTGGACCCGTTTTCCACGGGAAAAGAAAACACTTGGAGCTGCAAATAATTTTTGACATTTAAAATAAAGATAACACTATATATATTGGGGTTTTTTTACCTTTTACTCTGCTCATTCTGAGAAGTGCATGGATGCACCCGCCCTGCTGCCTGCAGGGAGGGCAAGGATGGGGCCAGCAGCTTGACCTTGCCAGCTGCCGGGAAAGCACCCCCCCCCGCTTGAACGGGGTGGGCGAGAGGGGAAGCCCGTGGCACAGCCCAGCCGTCCGCGGGCAGTTGGTGCGCCCACCCTGCTGCCTGCAGGGCAGGCAAGGATGAAGCCGGCAGCTCGACTCATGGAGCCACAGTGCAAGGGCAAAAGAGCCGCATGCTGCTCTCGAGCCGCAGGTTCCCTACCCCTGATCTAGACCTATCTGGTCAGAGCTCAGAAGCTAAATGGGATTGATTTAGCTTGGACAGATTTATGGAGGAGAAGTCGATTTATGGCTACCAATCTTGATCCTCTTTGATCTGAGATTACAAATGCCTTAACAGACCAGTTGATCGGGAGCAACAGCCGCAGAAGGCCATAGCTTTCACAACCTGCATGTGAGCTCCCAAAGGCACCTGGTGGGCCACTGCGAGTAGCAGAGAGCTGGACTAGATGGACTCTGGTCTGATCCAGCTGGCTTGTTCTTATGATGTTCAGATGGGAGACCACTAATTAAGACTGCAGAGGAGGGCAATGGGAAAGCACTTCTGTTTCTCACTTGTCTTGAAAGCCCCTTGACTGGGGTTGCCGTATGTCAGTTGATGGCCCATTTATACTTTTTAAATGTTTCATCCATTTTGCAAGCTGCTTTGAGTTCATACCGTGGGAGAAAAAGGAGATAAAAATAGTCTGAACCAAAAAAAATTTAGAGTGTTCTTCCCATTTATAAACAAAAAATTCCTGCACTGTGTCAAAAAAGAAGAAAATTATGTCAAAAAGATTTTCAGTACAACTTTTTTCTAATAGGCTAATGTGTGTGCGTGTGTGGTTTTTTAAAAAAAATTACATTGGAATCTTTTTATATGGAGTTATCAAATATGTGATTTACACATCTGAAATGTTTGAAATGATGCGGTTTAAAAACAGTGTGGGAACTTAATCCATGATTTCTTTAGAAAGGGAAGTCAATAAATCTCAAGTCAGTAGCATTCCAGTTACTGAACGGAATTTACATGCAGCCACAGCAATAGATGTGTATGTTGGCAGCTGTTAATGAACACCGAATGGTAAATGTTTGCTTCTAAATAAATGACTGACTTGTCTGATCCCTCTTTGCAGACTGGTATGAAGCGGTGACAGGTCAAAGGGGTGGGGGACTGGGTCTCCCCTGAAGCTGTGTGAAGGCAGGCGGGCAGGCATATGTGATTGTTGGTGGGATTCAAATAATTTAACAACCGGTTCTAGTGGCGGGATTCAAATAATTTAACAACTGGTTGCATACAAGCACCATTTTAACAACCGGTTCTGCCAGAGTGGTGCGAACCTGCTGAATCCCACTACTACATTGTTTGAACGCATAGAATGTAAAATGTGAAGAAACTCAAGTTGTTCACAAATAGCCAAAAATCCAATGAAAATCATCTCCCTGCTCACAGCTGGTGATCAGAACAAGGGCCAAACCAAGGTGTTGTTGAAAATCCTTACAATTGAGCCAGTTGTTACTAGTGGATGGCTTTCACTGCTTTCCACCCATCATTGCTGATCATAATTGATCCTCAGAACTGACAATGTGGTGGGTAGTTAGACAAAGGTGAATGGGGAAAAAAACCCCAAATACCTTACCAGAATTGTTTTAGTTTTTTTCCTCCCCCCCACCTCCGCCCCACTAATAGCAGCAATTTAAAGGAAAATGAAGAGCAGTTTTTTTTATTGTTCAGGCTGTCACCATTATAGTAAAGAAGACTGGGGGGGATACCCTCCCCTCCTCCCTCCTCCCCTCTTCTTTACGCATCTGCTAGCCTAGTCCTCTGTAGAACTCCCCTGCTGTGGGTTGGCTCTAGTTCCATGTGGGTCTTGGGGGTTGTGGGTGAGGCAGAGCTGCAAGCCAGGCTAGGGCCAGCTGAGCCCAGCATGCTGCTCTGTGCAAGCTGCCCACATTGAGCGCAGAGCCAGTGGGTGACATAGCTGCAAGCAGTCCACCACTATTTTAGTAATGAAGACTGGGGAGGGGAATCCCTTCTCCTGCCTCCCTTACTTACCTGCTCACTGAGGCTGGTGCAGAACTCTTCTGCTGCTGCCAGCTCCAAGCTCCATGTGGGACTCATCGATGGCAGGGGGTGCAGAGCTGCAGGCTGAGCATGCAGCTCTGGGCAGGCCACCTCCCCCCACCCCGGCTCCACATGGGGCTTGGAGATGACAATGTAGAGCAGTGGTTCTCAACCTTCCTAATGCCGCGACCCTTTAATGCAGTTCCTCATGTTGTGGTGACCCCCAACCCTAACATTTATCCATTTGACAGATGGAGAACACTGATGCAGACAGTCTTAGGCGACCCCTGTGAAAGGGTCATTCGACCCCCAAAGGGGTCCTGACCCCCAAGTTGAGAACCATTGATGTAGGGCCACGTGTCAGACTTGGCCTATCCAAGCCTGGCATGGAGCTCTGTGAAAGCTGCTCGCTGGGTTCACATGGGACCCTGGACTCCACATGGGGCTTGGAGACAGTGGGTAGGGCAGCTCTGCGCAGCCTGTCCACCAGCTCCAGGTTTCATGTAAAATTTTGATTTGGATCTAATTGGCCCCTTTCCCCCCAGGAATCTGGATATTTCTGATATGGAGAATTGGGAATATCTGGGTTTACCCAAATAATTCAGGTCTATTAGACACAAACTTGATTTTTTAAAAATTTGCACACCCTTAATCCAATTTTGTGGACCTCAAATGCATCTATTTAGGTTATTTGTACCAGACCTCTGAAGATAACTGTTCTTATTCTCTTAGCCAACGGCAAAAAACACAAGATACTCTTCTGGCAGCACAAATTGTACCTGAGTTGTTTTCCTTCTAATTTACATGAACTAGCATAGAACGTGCATTAGAGTTGCCAATTTCCTGGAAAAACTCCTGCACCTTTAATAGAAGTTGCTTGGAATGTTATTTACAGAGTTATGCTAATTATCTCATTATATGCCGCTTTTTTCCCACTTGGGGATAGTTCCAGTTGGAGATAGTTCAAATCAACAAATGACAGCACCCCATGGCTTGACCAGCAATTATGAAATTGCTTCAAGATCGTCAGGAAGGGTACTCTGTTCAGAGTACGGAGACATATCCAAACAGGTTGTACTCAGCAACCTAAAGAAGAGGGAAGTCTAATTTAAAGAAGCGCAGAGCTTCTTCCCCTGGATGTTCCTCAATGTCTCCTCCTTCTCCTCCTTCCTGCTGCTATTGATGCTTTCTTTCTCTGTTTTTGGCCTGTAATAAAATTGCCAGTAGATGAAAACTGGTGGGAGTCAGGAAAAACATGGGGTGGGGCCCACAGCATGCAGGAATTACATCACTTCTGGGGAAAATCGAGAAGTGACATCATGCCACTCTAGGCGATTCCTAGAGTGATCTAACATTGTTGTGCCAATCACAATTTTAAACATTATTTTTCTCCCACCAGTCAACAGAGAAGTGGTGGGTAATGGTGTTTGCCTATGGGAAGCATTGTAAAGAAATTAGCAGTTTTCTCAATCAAGCTTTAGGCCTTCTCTCTTCTGCTGCAGTCCAGACTTATTCAGGGGATACAGTATAAACAAAGGTTTGTGGTCTCCTTTGCATTGAGTGTGTATATCCCTCTGGGTTGGATTCTCAGGCATGCACCAGTTTCCCGCTTTTCGGAACTTACCACACTGTCAGATCAGACTAGCCCTGCAGTTTCCAAAGCCTGTTAAAGTGAGAATTTTTTTAATCTCCCTTTGCGAGAAAGTGAAAAAGATCACTATGTGTTAAACTTTATTCAGACTTTCTCACTCCTCCCTGCCTTTCCCTGAGGGAAACCACACCACAGCAGTTTCTCGCACTCTTTGGTCCATCATTTCCGAATGATCAGAAGGCTTTCTTTTTTCCCCTTTAAACGTGTGATATGAAATTGACCAGATCTAGCAAAGCAAAAATCATTTCACTAGCAATCTTTTTGCAAAATCCTGTTTTGAAGGCGCTCCCGCATGAACACAACAGACAGGAGATGCTGTATTTCCCTCCCTGCCCCCCTTTCACTTTAGCTTCGCCGCCATCTGCCATTTCAGGAAGAATCTGCCCACCCGCCATTTTGTGCAGTTTGCCCAGCCCATTGCAGGCAGATTCTCTGAGCGCCTGCCATTTCACAAGTTCCCTGAGCATCTTTTCTACCTGTGGCAGTGAGTATGACCACCATTTCACTCATAGATCTACAGCAACACAGTCAGTATTGCCTGACTATTGCAAGAAAATCCCTTTTCCTTTCTTTTTTTAAAATGTTGTGTGTTGAACATGTGAAGCTATGCAGTTGCAGCCAATCGGGTCATAGGAAAATCAGCATGGCTGCGAGGGTTCACTTCTGTATGCCTTCACAGCTATACGTGTGTTGTAAACAAAAATAAAATAAAGAGAAGTGTTTACATGCAAAGGCACGAAACCAATCTGAATGGTGTTCATGAGCTCAGATCACTCCCTGAACGTGTAAACAGCACACATACGAATGGAAAAAAAAGGAAAACAGGTTCTTTTATAACAACTGCAACTCGTTATAAATATACCGTGCAGAATTCACCTCTGTGACCTTTTCCCCCTGGGTCCAAGCTGACTGGAACCATTATCCTAAACCCTAACCTTTTAATAGAAACAAAATCCTATCTAACCCCCACAAACTATCATAACTGGCTGTCTTGTGCTGTGCCGGGTCCCCTCCCGGGGGATAGGAGGTTCTTCGGGTTGCCATCTGATATTAGGTTTTTTTTCTACACTTGTTGATGCTGTATTTAATTTGATTAATTTAGTTTTAATTGTTAGATTGTTATTTATCTTTTTATTGGTTTTATCCCCTGTACACCACCCAAAACCCTTCGAGGGTGGGCGGCATAATGTGCAATTAGTAAATAAAATAAATAAACAAAAATGGGTCACACCATGAAAGGCTTCAACTGCCCATTTCCACATATGACACTTCTATTAAAGGGACAAGGCATTTTTTTCTCCAGGCAGTTGGCAGTCTTAATGTACTAACTGTCTCATGGCAGACATAAGAAGAAGAAGAAGAAGAAGAAGAAGAAGAAGAAGAAGAAGAAGAAGAGTTGGATTTATATCCCTCCCTTTCTCTCCTGTAAGGAGACTCAAAGGGGCTTACAATCTCCTTTTCCTTCACCACTCACAAGAAACAACCTGTGAGGTAGGTGGGGCTAAGAGAGCTCCGAAGAACTGTGACTAGCCCAAGGTCACCCAGCCGGGGTGTTGGAATGCACAGGCTAATCTGAATTCCCTAGATAAGTCTCCACAGCTCAAGCAGCAGAGTGGGGAATAAAACCCGGTTCCTCCAGATTAGAATGCACCTGCTCTTAACCATTATGCCACTGCTGGATTGTAACTGCTGGATCATCACAGGGTTAATTTTAGAATCTCTAATATTATGGGCTGCAGAAAATCTTCACCCTTTAGACTGGCCCTTCCGGTTCTTTTAAGTTTCTGCCCAGTGTTTATGCTTACAATAAAAAGACTGCTTTGTGAGTCTGCAGTGCATGTGTGTAGGAGTTTTATTGATCTTTATAAAAGTGTTTGTATACAACAACTATAATCATATCACATGCATTAATTGCGAAGAAGGTGCACTGTGAAGACCACAACAAAGGTATTTTTCTGTCCTAGAGAACTCCTACAAGAAGCATGAAGGTTGTTTGCCTGGAGTTATTTTGCAGTCGGCATTTGATTTAAGCGTGTGTGTTCTTTTCAAGTAGTATGCAAGAACACCAGATGAGAGTGATGCTCAGACCTCTGGATTCCATTTGGATAACTGTTAGTATCCAAATTATTGCCGTTTATGAAGGGTTTATTTAGTGACAGTTTAAAGGTCTATGGGTTGCGTGATTTCACTTTGATGCATTAAATCACCCACCCACCCATATTTTTTCTTCCATGATTGGAGCAATGACGACTGCCATCTCACCGCAGAACAAAACTTGGGTGGATTTGCCTGTCAAGCAGAATCACTGACTTGCATACCTTGCTATGGACCAAAAAGGGAAACAGAATTATTTGAGTATAGAAACAAAATAGAATGAACAAATATACACAGATGTATTTTTCTCACATGTCAGCTCTCTACTTTTAAAAGGCCATTTTTTTTCTAATATCACATAACCATATGTACATTCGTCTATGCTTCTTCTTCAGAGATGGGAGAGATGCCAAAAGTTTTCTTTACAAACATTTTGGTTGAGATATATGTTTGATTGGCAAGTGTAGCTTGGGGAATTCTGAGAGATTATGGAGCAGTGACTGGGGGGTGGGGAAGGGAACTCAACATGGATGTGTTGTCATAGAGTCTGTCCTGTGGAGCTGCCATTCCTTCCAGGCAACTGATCCCTGTAATCCCAGGAGAACTCCAGGCCCCACCTGGAAGTTGGTAATTCTATAATGCATGGGATGTAGAAGAAGAAGAGGAAGAGTTTGGATTTATATCCCCCCTTTCTCTCCTGGAGGAGACTCAAAGGGGCTTACAATCTCCTTGCCCTTCCCCCCTCACCTTGTGAGGTGGGTGGGGCTGAGAGAGCTCCGAGAAGCTGTGACTAGCCCAAGGTCACCCAGCTGGCATGTGTGGGAGTGTACAGGCTAATCTGAATTCCCCAGATAAGCCTCCACAGCTCAGGCGGCAGAGCGGGGAATCAAACCCGGTTCCTCCAGATTAGGTATACGAGCTCTTAACCTCCTATGCTACTGCTGCTCCACAGTGATGCTGATTCTGTTGTGGTTGCTCTAAACATGCCAGTCGTTGCTTATCACTGGGACCACTGAAAGATTAAACATGTATACTCACCCATGTTCTCCATAGCTGCGGATGCAAGATTTAGCACATAGCAGAGAAACATAAGGAAACTGGAAGAGAATTTCAAATTTCACAGGCTGGCTCTCTCTTTGACACATACATTACGACTACCTCCGTGGTTGTTTATTTGTTCTTTTTCTATCTCCCTGCAAGCCTTTTAAAAGTTTCTGGTTAGTAATTTGCCATCATTATTTGTTTCTTCTTTCCTGTCCTCATCACCCTTTCTGATGTCATCAGCAGTTTCCAAGGCAACAAAGAATTCTGAACTCCGGCTAATTTGTGAGAATGATGGAGGAATACATGTCTGCAATATTTTGGTTTCCCCCCCCCCCCCCATTGGTCATGCTAACTATTTAAATATATACTGAAGCCAGGTAAAAACAGGTGAATAAGAATATTAACAAAAAGAAACAATAGTGGAATTATGCGTTTGTCAGGAGGAATCAATTTATTCAACTCAAGAAATTTTGCTATTCTAAGGAATATTAAGCAACACTTTATTTACAAAGAACAAGTTATAATTATCCTGGATTCAGGTTTTTCAGATTGGTAAATTATTTTTAGCCATAGAGGGAAATCACAACAAAACAGGTGATGCTGTCAGTGCATGTGATGTTGAGACTTAAGTGTCCTAGGCCTTTGTCATATAAGACATTTACAACATTTTCAGGAAAAATAATAAAATGTTTCCCCTGTGGAGTTCCGTACTGTCTTTCTCCCATTTGGTCGTGAAAACCTTTCCAGCCACCTTTTTCTCTGTCATTTCTGAAAATGTTTCTTGCTGAAATGTTTCCAAGCTAACTTCCCTCACAGTGCTATCACAGTGAAACACTGTTTATTTCCTGCCAAAACAACATACCATTTTCCATGTCCCCTGTGTGGTCATCAAACCTTCCCTTTGGCTCTTGCTCCACAATGTTTTGGTCCCCAGCTTCACTCCTCTCCCCCTCTCCTCCCATTTTGTGTGTTTTCTAGTTTTTCTGGACCTTCGAATCAGTGAAGATATGTCGCATCACTGCAGCACATGCATGGAAAAAGTGGGGAGGTGGAAATTATGGGAGCGAGATAACATTTTGAGGAGGGGAGTAAAGACAAACATTGAGGTAAGTGATGGGATTGAAAACACCTTCAAAATGGAATAAACGCTGTGTGCGGGAAAGGCCCTAGAGAACTTTCCTCAAAGTGAAACGAATCTCTTCAATGCTAGAAGTTTTCACCACAGGAATGGAAGAGAGATGGCCTTCAGTTCTTTCCAAAGGTAAGGGAGGAAAAGGTGCTTGACAGAAAATGTAGTCAATATACCCCAGTAAACATTTTCTCTCAAGCCCCATTGTTTTTTGTTTTTCCTTCATTTTGCTTGGTGCTGCCTTTTTTCCTTCTTTTCTTCAGATCTTTCCAACCATCTTGTCTCCCCATCAAAATCTGAAATGGTTGTTGTGGCTGTGATGTGGGATCTTGTGTATATGTTTTTGGATCCCAGAAAATCTTCACAACAGAGTGATTTAAAGGCACAACGTGGTAAACCGCATTACCCCATATGCCCCTACTCGGCCTCTGCGTTCTCACTGCTGAGCCTTCCCACAAGGGAGCCAAGGACCTTTACGGCCCCCCTGGCTCCCAGCCCTCAGTGGAAACACTCTTCCTCCAGCTGTCCGGGCCCTGCGGGATCTTGGTGAATTCCGCAGGGCCTGTAAGACCGAGTTGTTCCTCCGGGCCTTTGGAGTGTCCAGTCGCTAAGTGGCGCCCCCTTCCCCTTCCCTCCCCCCTCTCCTTCCTCCCTTGCTTTTTTGCACATACCATCTGATGCACTTTACCACCTTATTATCCTCCTAGAGAGGAGCCTGGCCCCTCCCTTTTCTTTTTGCTGGGGTGATCTTAATGAACTGGATTATAGGGCACCTGTCATGGTGATATTAATCGCTGTTTTAAGTAGCTTTTAATGGATTTTAGTATTATATTGTTGTTATTGATTTAATTAATTGTATATGTGAATGTTGTACACCACCCAGAGCCCCTAGGGGATGGGGCGGTTTATAAATCGAAACAATCAATCAATCAATCAATCAATCAATCAATCAATCAATCAATCAATCATGCGAGGAACAAAACTTTGCAACTATTTAGTTCCAGCCTATGGTCCTTTAATCTATATGTTTAAGGGATGGGGTGGGGTGGGGGTGGGGTGGGGTGGGGTGGGGTGGGGTGGGGGAACTGTTGGAATGTCAAATTATTATCTGTTTTCTGACGCATCTACAAACTATTTGGATTGGACTCAAAGATTTCCTTTCACATTTAAGACTCTTTAGTTCAAATGAAAAACACCTCACTTAACAGAATGGAACCCTAGAATCCAGCCTATTTGTTTGAAAACTGTGATTCAAGCACGTGAGTGGGGAAAAGACTGTCCTATGACCTCCAGTATCTATCCAGACATAGCCATTGTGGCTGTAATGGGATTTTGCATCTAAAAGTAGGATTTAATCTATATATTATCATGGAAACAAAACTATTTTTTGAACCAAAATATCGTTGAGGTACACATACCTCAATAATTATAATTAGAAATTGAGTTTTGCTTTGAAAACCAAACTTTTGTATGAAGCACATATAAAGTCTCTCTGGGGGGGGATCTTTTCTTCTGATAGCATCTTCAGTGTACAACATTTTAATTTTTAGTTGCCTTGTTTGCGTAAGCAACTGTCAATTGCAAAGGCTTTTAGAACCACTACATTGTGTGGGAGTTGTGAAGTGGAATTTCACATTCTCATTAATTAGAGATGTTTCAACAAACTGAGAATAAATAAAATGGCCTGGACATATGACAGGAATCCTAATTTATTTATAGTAAAAAAAATGGTTGACTGAAACAATAATTCCCTCAGTGGTACTCAAAGAGATTCCTATTAGTTCAGAGTGGAATGCATTTATTAGTTGTCCTTTCTTTTCTGACACCAAGCTGTACCACCCTGATGCTTCAACATTTAACTGAAAGCAAATAGAACATGAGTGCTCCTGCAGGACACTAGCTTTTAGCCTTCTGCTGCTCTCCTTAACAAACTGCATATAATTTATGCTGAGAGTGAGACCCAAGAACCAGAAGTTCTTGCTGTGAGAGAGAGCAGACTATCCTCCTCAGGCCAATTATCTTGACCTCGTTTCTCTGTTACCCCATCCATGTTGTCATTGCATCTAAATGATGTTGGCATAGCTCCATATTGTTCGCTGATGACCATGTCCTCATGAATTACTGTGAGGGTAGCAGATAATAAAGACATTCCTTCAGGAGATTAAAACTCAGCCTGTCCTCAGAGCCAGTTCTTTACACAATCTGATCAAGTAGACACCTGAAGTTACATAATGAGAAGAAAGCCTAATCTTGTTGGATGTCAGAAGCAAAACAAGGTCAGTCTCAGGCCACCAAGAAAATTCAGAGTTGTTGCATAGAGGCAGGCAATGGCAAACTACCAAACATCTGTTTATCTCTTGCCTTGGAAACTCACAGGGTCACCATAAGCTAACTATGACTTGATGGCATTATCTTCCACCTTAATGACTAAAATAGAAGCCAAGAACTTTATTAAAAAAAGAAATTACTAGGGTTGGAGATTCGGACAGTCCAAATCTGGATTTTTACCGAATCTGCACTGAGTCAGACCAGTTCGGACAGGCAGAGACCGAATCTGAGCTAGCCGAATCTAACAGATCCTCGAATCCATGGGATCTCGGATCACTTGCCTGAGTGTGAGTTTTAGTTTCTTTGGGTGTTTTTTCACGTTTCGGCCTGCAGGGGGCGCATTTTTAAACATATTGGTACCAAAATTTCAGGGTATCATCAGGAAACTGTCCACAGTGATACCCCTCCAAGTTTCTAGTGCAGTTTAGTTTAGGGGCCGAAGTTATGGACCACCAAAAGGGTGTCCCTATCCCCATTCTTTCCAATGGGAACTAAGGAGATGAGGCTACCCTTTTGAGGGTCCACAGCTTTGTTCCCTAACAAGCTGCAAACAGTCCGTAGAACATCATGGGACAGTCTCCTGATGATACACTAATATTGATACTGATACATTCTACAAATGCACCCCACCAGACACTGAAATTTGCACAAGATTCTTTGTTCTGCAGGTGACTTAGCTGCATTACTGTCAATAGGGAATTTCTGGATGGGGGGCTGTGGAGTGCACATTTTTCATGGTAAACCACAAGACTTTCAGGGGTATCTTCAGGAGGAGTCTCTGGATGACGACCATCTGGGTTTTGGGAACTTTTGCTTCAGGGGCAGTGGGAGATGGGCCTACCCTTTTGGGGTCCCATAGAATTAAACCCCCTGAAGCAAAATTCCCCCTAAACCTGGATGGTGTCAAATCGAACTCTGTCTGATACCCCCAAAGTTTTGTGACCATACCCTATGAGAATGTGCACCTCACAGCCCTCTACCAGAAATCCCTCATTGGCTTAAGCAATACAGCCAAGTCACTGGGCCTAAGAATCTTTAGAGCAAATTCCTGAGAGATACCTACAGAGACGCTTGTTTGAGATGTATCGACACCAAATTATTATCAGAGGGTATCATCAGGTGGCTGTCCTGATGCTTTTGCCACTGGATTCAGTGCAGTTTGGTTCAGTCCTGAGGACCCTCAAAAGGGTGTGCAACTATCCCCATTGTTTCCAATGGGGAGCTGATGGGGATGGGACTACACCTTTGAGGAGTCCCATGCTTTAGCTCCCCTAGACCAAACTGCACCAAACTGTGAGGCTATCAGGACAGTCCCTGATCGATACCTCTGAAAGCTTAGTGTCACTAGCTTAAAATGCTGGTTTTAAGTGTTTCACCGGCTCACCTCCTCAACAGACTTCATGTGCAGCAGGAGAGCCAGTGAAACATGAAAACCAGAATTTTTTAAGCTAGTGGCACCGAATTTCAGGGTATCATCAGGAGACTGTCCTGATGGCACCCCAAAGTTTGTTTTAGTTTGGTCTATCAGGGGCCAAAGTTATGGACCCCCCTCAAGGGCAAGCCTCCTATTCCCCCATTGTTTCCAATGGGGAGCTTACAGGAGATGGTGGCTACCATTTTGAGGGTCCATGCTTTGGCCCCCTAAACCAAACTGCACCAAGCTTGGGGGGGGTGTCATCAGGACAAGTCTCCTGATGATACTCATGATGATTTTTTGGTGCTGATATGTCTAAAATGCGCCTGCTTGGGTAGTAGCACCCCCAAAAATTTGCCCACAATTCTTTTTTCTGCAGTGACTCTCTGCATTTGCTGTCAATGGGAATTTCTGGTGGAGGGCTGTAGGTGCACATTTATCAGGTACAGTCACAAAATGTTCAGGTAATCTTCAGGAGAAAGTCTCTAGACCAGCACCATCCAGGTTTGAGGGAACTTTGCCTATGGGGGGCATAAAGGTGGGAGATGGACCCTACCCATAACACTGAACCCCTTGAAGCAGCAGTCACCAAAACCTGGATGGTGTCAGTTGAAGAGACTCTCTCCTGAAGACACCCTTTGAGAAGTTTTGTGGGTTTACCATGAGAAATATGCACTCCACAGCCCTCCCACAGAAATTCCCCATTGGCCTACAATAAGAGCCAATAGTGAGCCACTACAGAGCACAGAATCTGGGGAAATTTCTTTGGGTGACTGTGAGGGTGCACTTTAAACACTACTGTCACCAAAATTTCAGGGTGATCATACAAATTACTGTTCCTATAATTACTCCCCAAGTTTAGTGAAGTTTGGTTCGAGGTCAAAGTTATGGACAGCTTCAAAAGTGTAGCCCCCATCTCCTGTTAGCTTCCATTAGAAACAATGGGGGGATGGGGCACCCTTTTGAGGATCAATAACTTGCCCCTGAACTAAAACCACACCTAAACTTAAGGAGAATCATCGGGACAGTTACCAGGATGATGATATCCTTGAAAGTTTAAAGACGCCTTTTAAAGGTACGTCCCCTGCAGGCCAGAATGTAAAACACCAAAAAATTCAAAAATAATGTCATAAAACGGACCCAGAATTCTTTTCGGATTTTACCCGAATTTTCAGGCATATCCGAATCAGCTATGATTCAGATTCGGGTATACAAATCATTTTATGCCCCAAAATACCCAAATCCGAATTTTAACGAATTTTTTTAGTATTGACCAACCCTAGAAATTACATTTCCCACGGTGACTGTGAAATTTGAATCAGAGCCATATATTTGGCTGATCGTGCCTTTCCTAATTGCATTCTTCTACAATTCTGCTCTGAGCTTAAGATCTTAGTTATTAGATCAAATATGACAATCCGTCTTGAATATGGCATCTTGGATATGTCATGGAGGGTAGTGTGATATAGCGGTGAGAGTTTTGGACCAGTACTAACTTAGGTTCAATTTTCCACTTAGCTATGAATCTCATTGGCTGTTGTTGGGCCAATTAATCATCTTCAAAGTAACCTACCTCACATGACTATTATGTGGATAAAACAGAATGCAGGGAAATCATGTATGCTATTCTGACTCCTTGAAGGAAAGTAAGGATAAAGATGTGTCAAAGGTCGATTCCCCACCCACCATTAGATGCACGCTCCTCACAGCAAATACCCCGGGGGTCCTGCAGCACTCCCCACTACACCAGCAGTGACAACGCAGTCACCCCGACTCTGCCGCTCCTCCTACCCCTCAGCACGCGTCATTTTGGATCCTGGTCGGAAGTACACCTTTTTGAAACCGCACACCAAACACGGAGCAGGGGGCCCCTCCACTTTCACTTTTGAAGTGGGGAAAAACCCAAAGTCTGTACAGTTCTGTTAGCAAGTAGTAGATTGAACTGAGACCTTTTTTTTTAAATTGCTTTGGCAAAAAGTGCATTTAAGTGTGTATTTCCATGTTCAATTGAAAAGCCAATTTCTAGCCAAATCTGTCAATCACCTTAACCATCATTCCCAAAGATCCCTGGAATACGTGTAGATTGCTCTGCATTTTTTGTCTTAGACTGACATCTAGTGGCTTCTGCATTTTACTGTGATAAATTATCATTAAGATAAGGTGGAAGTTCCTCCATTCCTTTTGGCCTTGGTTCTCACTATGTGTAACGTTCCGCTGCTCCACCAACACATAATGGGATATATATACAAGCTGCCTCTATGTTTCTATAATAGTTGTGTTTGTTTTTAAGAAAAACAGAAAGCAAGGGACAACACATCAAGTATTTAAAAACTCTTCCAAGACAGCCATTTCTTCATTTTCCAGGTCAAAACATAAAAGAGCCTGGTCGTAACTCAAAGCCTAGCAACTTTACTGTAGTATTTTATTTATGCTATATATGTTCTACTTTTCTCACAGGGGCTTGAGGCAGGTTACACATAGTGAGCCAGAACAATCAATACAATCAGACAGTGCATTAGGATTTTAGAAGTCTGGAGTCACCAGAAAGAACTGAAGCATGGCATAAGTATTTACATGACACATTAAGTGGTACAAACATTACATGATATGAACCTACTTACAATTAGCCATACATACCATGTTTCCCTGAAAATAAGACAGGGTCTTATATTAATTTTTGCACCAAAAGATATGCATAGGGCTTATTTTCAGATTAGGGCTTATTTTAGGGCAGTGGTTCTCAACCTGTGGGTCAGGACCCCTTTGGGGGTCGAAGGACCCTTTCCCAGGGGTCGCCTAAGACTCTCTGCATCAGTGTTCTCCATCTGTAAAATGGATAATTGTTAGGGTTGGGGGTCACCAAAACATGAGGAACTGTATTAAACGGTTGCAGCATTAGAATGGTTGAGAACTATTGTTTTAGGGGAAATACGGTACCTTCACAATTCAGTAAGGCGGGCTCTTGGCAGCCCTGTTGCTTCCCTGTCACGCGTGATGCAAGCTGCATCCTCATTGGCAGGGAGCACCCTGCTGGATCACACCATCCTGATCTGCAACTACCAATAGGGCTTATTTTTGGAGTAAGGCTTACATTTTAAGCCTCCTCCAAAAATCCTGAAAAAATATTAAAGGGCTTATTTTTGGGGTAGATCTTATTTTCGGGAAAACACGACAGCAGTATAAACCACAGTCCTTAATCATTTTTCCAAGTGAACGATTTTGTGCAGCGTAACCCTATTATCTGTGCAGAACAACCCTCTTGAATAGTTTAGTTCTGCATATTTTGCAAGAGGCCAGGAGAGTGGGAGCTTTCTTGACCTCCTCAGGCCACTCCACAAGGCGGGAGCCAAAGCAAAGAAATTACCTGCCTGGGCAGATGATTTTGCCCACTTCTAGGCTGGCCTCAGCAAAAGCTCCTGCTGGCGTAAGCAAAGTTGCCCTGGTGAAGCATCAAGATAGAGGCAACCTGGCCAATAAGAGGGGCTAAGGCCCTGAAGAGATTTGTATGGGATAACCCAGCGGTTCTCAACCTGTGGGTTGCGACCCCTTCGGGGATCGAACGATCCTTTCACAGGGGTCGCCTAAGACTCTCTGCATCATCTGTACAATGGATAAATGTTAGGGCTGGGGGTCACCACAACATGAGGAACTGTATTAAAGGGTTGCGGCATTAGGAAAGTTGAGAGCCACTGGGATAACTGATACCTTAAACTGAGCTTGGTAACAAATGGGCAGCCAATAGAACATTTGCCAAATGGGAGTAATATGCACTCTCCATCTAGCTCCTGCTACTAGTCAAGCCATGGCATTCTGGGTTTTTAAAAGCATAAAAACGATGTGGGTTACAGCCCACTTCATCTGATGTGTGAAGTGAACAGTAAAGCTAATAGAGCGTCAAAGGGAGAATCTTTGACATGTTGGTGTAAAGCTCAGAAGTTTACAAAGTACAATGGACCATTCAGATGTAGACATGATTTATTCCATAATGTTGGTAGTAACCAGAGGTTTTAAGTAAACAAATTGGAGTGCACCTGGGCTGACTACTTATTTGAAGTCCATAGACAAGTGCTTGTTATGTTACAATTCAAGTTATTTCAGAAGTCTAACTCATGCCTATTAATTTTATGCAGATTTCAGAAATCATCACCCCCTCCCCTCCATTTTTCTAAAAACATGCAGGAGTGCTCTGTTTTAATGTTGTACCTCAGGTAGCTTTCTGTCCCTGCAATCCCTGGGAAGTCAGCTGAACAGGAGAAGATTTAGCAGAAGGCAAAATACTTTCATCCAGGCTGTAAAGAAGGAGTTGTATGCAGCAGAAATCTTGTAGAAGCAAAGATGTGCAACAGAGCTAGGTAGCTGAATCTAACCGGCTTTTCTACTGGTAATAAGGGAAGGCAAGGGGTCATTTGGATAAGCCAAAAGGCTATGCTGGGAATCGTGGGACTTCCTTGAGCAAAAGTTATATGGGATGGGGAGTATATTATTATTTATTCGACAATAAACCGCTCTTCCCCAAAGGGGGATCTGTTTATCACATTTTAATCCTAATTTTCCTCTAAGGAGTTCAGAGTGATATATATGCTTCTGTCCTCCCTAGTTTTACCTTGATAACAGTCCTTCAAGATAGTTCGGGCTATAAGAGTGTGCCTAGCCTAAAATTTGTCCAGTAAATTTCGTGGGCAAGTGGGGATTTGAACTTGGCTTTCTTCGGTCCTAAGTGCATACTCCAACCACTATATGGCATTTGCTCTCACTCCTGTACAGTTCTCAGCACAGCCTGCACAAGGGAAGGAGTCAAGCACTGAAACTATTGCCTGATGAAATTAGTAATGCCATTCCCTCATATTAGAGGTTTGTAGGTCTCCAGATGACTCTCTTCAAACTATCAGCTGAATTCTTGAAGCCCATTTGGAAACAGAAGGACTTGAGGTTGGAAATATTACTGAACTGTAAAGTGCTTTGACTTCTTACAATGGGATGGGCAAATGTCCTGGACAAATAAAGAATGTTTAACAATTTGTGAGAAGCATCAGCTCAGCTGATGGGCCGATACCCCTGAAAAATTGGTAGATGACTTGGGAGCAGCGGGACATTGGTAGACTTAAAAAGAGGGCCACATCTGGGTCTCAACTGACATTTGAAAGGCTCCAAGTTCAGTGTCAGCTCTTCTGGTTTCCAACACAGGCCCTTTCCGCATGGGCAAAGTACAGCAGGTTGTAGTCAGGGTTAAGTAACCTGCGTTGCCATCGGGGCATTCATGCAGGCAGTGAATGGAGCCCGTGGAGGCAATGCGGATTGCTGTCATGCCTTCGCAGGGAGGCACTGTTCCGGACATATCTGTGTTTCCTCCACTTTCAGAGGGCTCTGATGCCACCTTTTCCTGCCTGCAGCAGTGGTAACCTGTCTGTGGCCCCTTCTGCATGGGCCAATAAACGTAGGCTAACAAAGGTATAAAACCCGTATTGGGGGGAACTTCATGTGGATCCTGCTCCTAACACGTCCCCTCTGTGGTCCCCAACCCAACCCTGATTTTTCAAGAATCGCACTATCATTGATTCTTTAGTTTTAACGTGGATTGCAACCATGGCAGAGTGAACGGCTGCCCCGGGAAGCACATTACTTGGCCGTACTTCCCTTTTTTTCAGTCCCTGATTCTCTGCTGTGTAGCTACGGAGGGGCAAAGGGATGGCAGCATAGCTATGCCAGCAGGACCTCAGGCTTCAAAAACATCATTGCTGCTTCTGTGATTGTTTCTAGCCTGTGACTGAAACATAGAGGCATTTCCTAAGCCTAAACATAGAAAAAATCAATTTCTATTTCTTTTCACACTTCATTAAACTTGTGTGCTGCTTGGAGGCTCTGTTATTTGTTCTGTTCTGCTCTGTTATTTGTTCTTTATTTCTCATTAGAATTCAAGTTTTGACCCCCAACGTAGCAACCAAAAATTGGGCTCTGGTGTTTCTAGCTTCTAACTGAGGCAGTTAGATCATTTGGATTAAACAAAACTATTCCAGCCCCCCCAAAGATACACAGAAGTAGAAGAGAAGCAAATGAAAAAGTAATGTCTTATTAAGAATCATCTGATGCTTCAATTCCGTAAAGAAGCTGCAGTACTGACTGACGGCCGCTGTGTGGCACTACATCAAATAAGTTTAATACTCATCTCTTCCTTTCCAGCGTATTTGACTGTTAAAGTGCTGCTGTCCTGTATCAGCCAAGCAACTTGAAACAATTCATGTTCGAATGTGTAGGGGACCATCAGTCTCACTTGCTTATCTCTCCAATGTTAACAAACTGCATATATTGGAGATTATGCATCTATACCTTCAGCAATTGTAAAGTTCTTCGATTTGATTTGATTTGATTTATATCCCACCCTATCCCCACAGGGCTCAGGGCTGGTCACAACACACACACAAAATCAGTAATAGTTATTCAAACTTTAAAATATAAAATTATCAATACAAACATTAAAAACAGTAATACTGTGACACCGAACATTGTATAATAGATGTTCAACAGGTGGCAATAAATATTTGAAAATATGTTTTTGCAGCGAGATATTGATATGAGAAATCAAAATCTCTGCTGGGTTTTCTGTCGGGCATGCACGCTTTAATGTTTAATTTCATTTCATTTTACAATTCTCATACTGACCTGGTATGGTCTTGAATCACTGATTGTTTGTGTTTAAAACTAGGAAGGCTGGAGGCGTCCCAGTCTATTGATCTGTGAGAAGGAGTAGGAAAATGGAGGACAATGCACAGACAAATAAGGTGTTCGGAGGGATAATCTAAGGTTATTATTTTTTTACAGTGAGATATTTTTATGAGAAATCAAATCAAAATATTTGAAAATATACCTGAAATGCTTAAAAGTGGGAAGGGTTTGCATATATGCTTAAAAGTGGGAAGGGTTCGGGGCACTGTCCTTCAGTGGATTGCCTCGTTCCTCCGGGGGCGTAGTCAGCAAGTGTGGTGTGGGGACAAAGCTTCCCGGAGGTGCCCGCTTCATTGCGGTGTGCCTCAGGGGGCATTGCTGTCCCCACTGTTATTTAACATCTATATGCGACCACTTGCTCAGCTGGTACGGAGCTTTGGGCTGATCTGCCATCAGTACGCTGATGACACTCAGCTCATTCTGTTGATGGAGGGGGGAGCTGCCGCTGCCCCTGCAGCTCTACAGCAATGTTTGGAGGCGGTCGCTGGTTGGTTACAACAGAGCAGGTTAAAACTTAATCCATCGAAGACGGAGATCCTTTGGCTTGGTCGTGGGGGTGAGATTGGGGATTTCCAGCCGCCGGTGTGGGAGGGGGCCATATTGGCACCGACCCCCTCCGTTCGCAGCCTGGGGGTCCACCTGGATTCGTCTCTTTCAATGGAGACCCAGGTGGCCCATATAACCCGGGTTGCGTTTTTCCATCTTCGACAGGCCCGTCGGCTGGCCCCCTTTCTCTCCAACACTGACCTAGCCACTGTGATCCATGCAACGGTCACCTCCAGACTGGACTATTGTAACTTGCTCTACGCGGGCCTTCCCTTGCGCCTGATCCGGAAACTGAAATTGGTCCAACATACAGGCGGCCCGGTTGCTCACAGGGGGTGCCTTTCGTGAACACATCTCCCCTGTGTTGCGCCGCCTGCATTGGTTACCTATCGAATTCCGAATCATGTTCAAGGTGTGGGTGTTGACCTTTAAGGCCTTACGCGGCCCGGGACCCTCGTACCTTCGGGACCGCATTACCCCATATGTCCCGGCTCGTCCTCTGCGATCAGCAGAGGCGAATCTACTGGAGATCCCTGGCCCCTTGATGACGCGGCTGGCCTCCACACGGGCCAGGGCCTTCACAGCCCTGGCACCGGCCTGGTGGAACACATTACCACCAGCTATTCGGGCCCTGCGGGACCTTGGAGAGTTCCGCAGGGCCTGTAAAACCGAATTATTCCACCGGGCCTTTGGAGAGTCCAGCCGCCGATAATGCCCGCCCTGTTAGTAGGGTCCCCTAACATCATTGGGACCCCTCCTCATTTTTGGAAGAGGGTGGTATATGGGTCTCGCGGGCCCTATTGTAGAATGTACCTGTTTTAAGATTTTTTATGTTTTTTGTATGACTTTATGTTGTTCACCGCCCTGAGCCCTCCGGGGATAGGGCGGTATAGCAAGTTTAATAAATAAATAAATAATAATAATAATAATAATAATAATAATAATAATAATAATACTAATAATAATAATATGCATTGCAGTATAAGAAATTCATATTTTATCTTGCGATTGGTAGGGCCTGATTATGCTAATGATGTAAGTGCTCCATGGCTGGAGAGCAAACTACCTGGCAGCAAATAAGTCTCTCCTCAAGATATCCAGCAACTCATATTTCCACTCCTTGTCTCTTAAAGAATGAAGTTACCCAAGAAGTCATTTCCTTTTCCCCTTCCATTGTTGCAAGAAATCTTACACATAGTCAAGAGCCAGTGGGCCTATTGTAATCCATACTCTCTAAATTTTGCTAAGCAAAATTAGGCATGCTTAGATTATATTTGATAAGGGAAGAGGGAATTCATTTCACTTACAGGATTTCTAAAATTAAGTCTACAGAGTTCAGATTTTTCTGCTCAGGTTCGTCTTCGTCATTCATTTATTTATTTTAAACAGAGAGTTATACCTTGCCTTCCCAATTTCAGCCTATTTAGAATATGGGTCCATGCAAAGCAAATATAAAAAGTGCAACAGTTTAAAAACAGGTTACAGAAAAGATTTGCCGCACCATACGAGTTTCAGCCGTGACCTGGATGGTCTAGCCTAGCTGAATGCTGTGAGATACTGATCGATTTTGCAGAGTGAGCTTCCTGCAACCCCAAAGAGAATTCACTGCAGAGTTTTTGATTGTGCATGCTTGGTGTTATTACCCACTGCCCTGTTTGCAGCGGGGCAGGCATTACCCCTTGGCTGGCTTTTTGCTTGTGTCCAAGGGAGAGCGATCTCCGCAATCTCTGCTGGTTTACGTGGGTTTTCTATCGAGCATGCATGCTTAGATTTTTTATTTAATTTAATTTTTAAATTCTCATATCGACCTGGGGTGGTCTTGAATCCCTGATTGCTTGTGTTTAAAACTAGGAGGGCTGGAGACATCTCAGTCTGTTGATCCATGAGAAGGAATAGGGACAATGGAGGACAATGCACAGGCAAATGAGGTGTTTGGAGGGATCGTCTAGTGTTATTATTTTTTGCAGCGAGATACTGATATGAGAAATAAAAAATTAAAAAAGATCTAAAGATATACAGGAAAGGGAAGGTCCCAAGCAATAAAAACGATCCAGCAGGACAAGAAGCAGGAAGGAGTCAGCAACAAGAAGGGGGTGAGCTGCGAGGGGGAAAGTGTGCAAAGCAGCGCAAGGAAGTGGGAGGGATGAAGCTGGCTGTGGGCAAAGTGAAGAGGTCCAGGGCAAACCTGTGCTCACTAGCAAATCTGTCACACTCTGGTGATGAAGAAAAGTAATTCTACAAGTGGTCTCATTCGCCACAGAGAAAATGGAAAGTGAAAGCAGGGCTTGAGGAAATACATCTGTACAAGAAATCTCGCTGTGATGGACATTCACCCTCATCGTGCAGCAGACACCATGTGTTATTGGCCATTGAAAGCTTAGCAGAATTGACCTAAATTTACCAATCGGATAGAAGATCTCCAAGTAATTCCAGGGTTGCTACACTGAGACAAGCTATGGCAAACCACCTCTGACCATTTATTGCCTTGAAAACCTTATGGAGTCACCATAAGTCTGCTGTGACTTGATGGCCCATTCCACTACCACATATTTCAACTGCCAACCAAAGAAAAGACTAGTTTCTAACAGGCAAAGTTTATAGGCTCCTTAGATATTGTAAAGGAAGGGATTTTATGGATGTTTTCTGCTTCTGCAAGGGATGATGGGTTTTTTCCCCCACTTAAGGTGCAACCCACAACACTGCAGCCTACTCTAATTTGGATTCTCCCTTGGGAATTTTACTGGCACAAAGATCCATAAAAGATGGGGGAGAAGATAGGAGGGATCACCACTGGAGGCAGAACTTTTGATATGTAGTTGATTACATTGCACTTCTTTTGCTAAAACTTTCAAACATTTAATTTGGTTCTTCCCCTTCTATCAAATTGATAGATTCAAAATATCATCTTTGTGGATGATATTGGGGTAGTGGTTCCTGATTTGAATTGCATATATGAAGCTGCTTTATACTGCGTCAAACCCTCAGTTGATCGAAATAAGTATTATCTACTGTGACAGACTGTGGTCCCCCAAAATCTCAGGCAGAGGTCTTCTATATCCCTTACTACCTTTTGCTAGAAATGCCACAGATTGAAGTTGGGACTTTGCGCAAGCACCTCAGAAACCATACCACAGACTCACAGCCCCTCTCCAGTGTAGCCTTGTCCTTTTGTCACTGTTTTGGGTCCCTGCACATGATGTTTGCCTTGCAGTGGAATCATACCAGCACCACAGAGGTCCCTATATTTTCCCCCTTCCGTGGGTTAATAAAAGCTCCAAGGGACTGATACATATCAGAAAATACATGCAATGAAAAAGTTCAATTTTCCACTTCTTTGGGAGCATGGGCAGAGAAAACTTTGCCATGGCTACTGACTGTTAGAAACCGTTCTGGAGACCTTTGATAGATCTTCCAATGTCTAGTACATTGTTTACTTGGGTACCACAAACATTGTCTATTTTTGAGTTTTGTACAATTTAGGCACCGAAATGTCAATTTTGGAAGTTTTAAATCCTAACATATTCCTAACATATTGTATCTGGAACCAAACTAAGAAAGTTGGTCTTCTATTCCTGCCACTAAACAAAGCATCAAATACACACATGTGAACACTTCTTGGAGGCCTTTTGATCAAGGTAAGTCCTCCCTTAATAGGATTCAACAACATGATATGGGAGGAAACCATGGATGACAAAACAGGTTTTTTGCCATGTTACGACAATCTGACACCTATCAGTGTAGTTAAGGGGTGATTGGTGCACCTATAACAGGTTTTTTAAAACTGAAATATCCCAGTGCCAATCATTTGTTACTGGTGATAGTAGTAGTTTCAGATGGATATCCATTCTGATCTGCAGTAAAAGAGCAAGATGTGAATCCAGTAGCCCTTAACAATCGACAAGATTTTCTTTGTAGATACCAAGAGAACTTTAACTCTCAGAAGCTTTCATCCTGGAAGTTTTATTGGTATTTAAATTGCTACTGAGAGTGACTGGTTTGTTTTTATTAGAAATACAAGGGGGGGGGGGAGAGGAGAGAGGGAGTACTGATATTCAGAAAAACCCATCTGAACTGTGTTGTGTAGAAGTGCATTTCCCTGCAGAGATCCATCTGCTCCTCCTCTGTAATGCTGTACCTGCTAACTTGGAAGTGTTGAAAGCAATCTTTATGCTCATAAATTGCTACCAACTCAAGCCTGAACATTCCCTGGAAGCTAAAATGACTGCACTGAGGCTGTGTGACTTTGGTGATGGTCACATTATGAGAAGATGGGTCACTTGAAAAGACAATAATGCTAGGAAAAGCTGAAGGCAGCAGGAAAAGAGGAAAACCCAACACGAGATGGATTGACTCTATAAGGGAAGCTATGAACTTCAGCCTGCAAGACCTGAGCATGGCTGTTTTGGATAGGATGTTTTGGAGGATGTTGGTTCATAGAGTCACTATGGGTTAGAGGCAGTGGTGGGATTCAAAAATTTGAGTAACAGGGTCCAATGGTGGTGGGATTCAAACAGTGGTGTAGCACCAATGGGGCTGGGCAGGGCATGACGGGGGCATGGTCAGGCATTACGGGGGTGGGGCATTCCTGGGCGGGGCTTTGGCAAGGACGCAGGGTGCGTGTGCCCCAGGTACAATTCCCCTTCGCCCCGCCTCTAGATTCAAATAATGACTATTAAAAAAGCAACATACCATGTGGTAGTGTATTATTTCTTTTTTTATAATTATATTGATTGATTTTAAATAATAACATAAGTAAGGAGAGAAACCAAAAACTGTTTACAATTGCTAACATATTACAAACATATCTAATTGTCTATCTCTCTCAACCCCCCCAACTAAAACATCCCATATTGCCTCCCTCCTTCCCATATTTCCCTCCCTCCCTACTTTCTACTTCCCCTTCAGAGTCCTATAACTACTTTATCTATTCCACTTGAAAGAAAACTAACAGAGGGAGAGATCCAACATCCTTAATCTAAAAGAGTAGTTTAAACTCCTCTCTTTCCAATATAAATGTCAAGGGGAAAAAAGAAAATGAAAAATCTTTACCTATAATACTTTCCCAACCTTTATACCAATGAACAAAAAAATACAATTACTATATAATGTATTATTTCATACAGTTCATACACACATGGGGGTGCCATGGGGGCAGGGGGCCCTGGGGGGCAATTTTGCATTCCGCACTTGACGAGATTTGTTGTACCCAGGAACAGAGATTACCACCTTGTCCCTAGTGGAGTTAATCATTAATAACCGGTTCTCCGAACTGAGAAAATTTTAGTAACCAGTTCTACCGAATAGGTGCGAATAGGCTACATCCCACCTCTGGTTAGAGGCGACTTCAGATATGCACAAGACTAAGAGAGCAAAGGGAGATGAAAAGCTGTCCATCATCAACTGTTCTGTGGGTGGATGGAGGAGGCAACAAGAGGTCAGAGATCATCTTTGACCAGGAAATATTTAATGTCAACCTGACCTAAGGGAAATATTAGAAGCTTAACTGACGGTCGAACATCACCTGAAGGTATGAGAGAGCAAGCATGATTGCAGTGAACAGTATGTCAGTCCTAAGGAAATCACATTTCAAAATCTAACTTGCTGGATGATCTTAGACCACTTGTTGTCTTCCCACGGAACCTTCTTTATAGCAGATGGTTGGAATAAAACAAGATAAAAGAATACTGCTGTGGGAGACAGGCAGAATACCAATGTGACAATTAAGGAGAGTTAAAATTTCATTTGCAAATTTTAAATTGATTTATATCCGTCCTTTCTCCCCAATGGAGACACAAAGATGAAAAATGTGTATCATTTCAGATCTCTAAAGAGATTTGTGGCTAGATTTAAGAATCAGCTTCAGAAGGACAGTAGGATAGTTACCAGGAGAACCCCCTCTATTGCAATACCATCAGCAAAACACAGTAAAGTATTTGCTGAAAATAATGTCAGCAATTGTTTTAGTAATACTGAACTGCAGTATTGGCCACTGTAATTTTTTAACTGCCAGAGTTTTATTGCTACATTTGGGGTTTGAAGCTATTAAATTCAGAAATGTAGTTTGTTTTAAGAGCTGTCCTTCGAGCCCTCTTGCACTTCCAAATGACTATACAAAGGGTATCAGAGAATCCATCCTTTTTGGAATGCATAGGCTGCTGTGCCGGTGCTGGTCATGTATGCAGACCCATTGAGCTGTTTGTATCAGCAGCAGGTGGTACTGAAGTGCTGTGTCCAACCGCCAGTCAAAATTATGAAGAATAAGCACATACTATGTAGATCTCAAATTAGATTATGGTTTAAGAATATTCCAGTAGAAAGGGATATTCTTCCAATTTTTCTCTCTAAAAAAATCAGTCTCCCTGTTATTTGACCAGAGGGGAACTCTGCAACAGTTCTGGCATACAGTGAGAGCTTTGTGAGCAAAGATACCTTCGACAATAGCGAGGAGTTGGTAGAGTTAGAAACACCAGAGTCACTCTCCATCTTTTTTTCAGATTTAGTTAATCAGGTAAGTTATTCCATATATGGAATTCCCAGTGGTTGTTTTCCACCGGGCACTTTCCGCATTCTGATTCCTGTTTGTTAAGAGATGGTCAACTAGTGGGAAAAATAAAGTATCTGTGACTGAGTGTTGAGAACAGTTCCACTTGCTCAACACTCATTCACTGGTACTCTTTGTTGCAGGAATGTCAAATGAATGGCCTACACTTCACTCAAGAATGCATATTTGTGCACAAACAAAGGTATTTGCTTCAGGGAGAACGAGCGCATTTGTGACTTCGTTCTTTGACTATTTGTTGTGTTGTTTTCACATGTCATTCATTATTTGTCTGCTTTGAAAAAGGTTCTCACAAGTATCTGAAACATTAACAGGAGACCATTGGCAAAATAACACCAGGGACTGAAAAATCCATGTGATACTGAATCAAGTTAAGATTCTCTTTTGTTCTCAAGCTGGGATACTTTAATTCCAGCTGGGCAGGTCTTTTGGTTTCTCTTTAATGGGAGAATGGAGGGAAAGTGAGACGAAGTGGTTCATTCTTAACACTTTGCTGACAACCTGTGACAGACACAACTAATGCTGTATGGAATCAGGTACAGGGTGGGATGCCAAAGAACTGGTCTTTGTTGCTGTCAACCCTGAAAATGCAGACTGGGTTTTGCAGGCTTTGCAAAACTTGCCTTCTTGTTATGGTGGATGGTCCCACTGTGGTATTAATATGCGGTATTAGCATTTGTCATGCATCCTTAAGGGTAGCTAATGCACTGGTTGAATTCTCAGAGAGAGAAAATATTGATTTAAATCTTATGTTTCAGAGAGAGAGACACACAGAGAGACTACAACTCTATTCTTCTATTAGCTACTAAGTGGTGTAGTGAGCTATATCTCAGTATCAACCTATTCATTCTTCCATCTGTTAAGTTCAGGAAGTAGCATCCTAATCATATGCATGCTAGAACCATTTGTAGCGTGCCACAGAAGGTTGTAGACTGGAGAGCAAAATAATCAGTATTTCCTTTTCTGGCCCCATCCTCAAGAAATTATCTGTTTTTTTCCTTGACCCAGGTTAGCTATCTATACTTTCACATCAACTAGTGTTGCTGGCACCAGAATGGAAAATTTCTGGAGAATTGGGGATGGTGGGGAAGAGGGAGTTTTGGGGGAGCTAAGCTGGCATGTGATACTGTCTGCTGTCCAACGCTACCACTTCCTTCAGGGGAGTTGATGTCTATAGTCTAGGGCAGTGGTGGCGAACCTTTGGCACTCCAGATGTTATGGACTACAATTCCCATCAGCCCCTGCTAGCATGACCAATGGGCCATGCTGGCAGGGGCTGATGGGAATTGTAGTCCATAACATCTGGAGTGCCAAAGGTTTGCCGCCACGGGTCTAGGGCTACCAACCTCTAGGTGGTGGCTTGACATCTCTTGGAATCACAGCTGATCTACAGGTGACAAAGATTAGTTTGCCTGGAGAAAACGGCCATGTTGGAAGGTGCACTCTATGCCATTATGCCCCATTGGAGTCCCTCCCCTCTCCAATCCCCACCCTCCTCAGGATCCATTACCGAAACCTCCAGGTATTTCCTATCTCAGAGCTGGGAACCCTACTTTTGTCTGGAGATCAGCTATAGTTCTAGAAGAACCCTGAACCCGACCTGGAGGTATGTAAGAATGGGTTCTTGCTTGATTTAGGATAGACCATAGGTGTCAAACTCGTGGCCCTCCAGATGTTACAGACTACATGTTCCTTATCATCCCCAAGCTAGCATCATGCTGGCAGGGGATGATGGGAACTGTAGTCCATAACATATGGAGGGCCGCGAGTTTGACACCTGTGGGATAGACACTGCTTGTCTGGCTTCTAGCCTGCTTGTTGCATTGCATGTCTGCTGATTCCATAGTTCCCCTTACACAGCCATTACAGCTATTGACCAGTGAATAATTCAATTTGTTTTTGAACCCTAGACAAATGCTTGCTGAAGCTCTCTAACAATGGCAAACTCCAGTCATAAAGGTAAAAAAATTAAGCACTGTCTTGGCTGCCTATAGTACAATGCTGATGCTATCCATTATGTGCACAAATGTCCTCATATGAAAATTATACTTTAGTGAGAGGTCTTGAAAATTATCCTTCACTTTGAGATGGTGAGCTTTTCTCGACAGCGACAACATACTCATTACTGTTTTCGGGCAAATGCTCATATGTGAGAATCAAAGTTGAGTTATGCTTCCCTCAGGACCATGCCAGTTGATCGAGCACATTTGAACTGGATCTTTGTCTCCAAGGTTTCACATTACATTCCAGTCATTCTGCCTGGTGCATCTCTTCTGCTTTATTGTAGGCCAAGACTGACACTTCAACTCTCAATGCCATTTGCTCCCTGTAGCAGCAGGGTGCATCCAACTTGTCACAAGTCTTACTCTTAGGTATGCACATAATGTCTTATGGAACGTAAAACCTGATTAACGTGAAATATCATCCGCTTTATGCAGAGATTAGAATGGTCTCAGTAGAAATAATGGGATGAAAGACTACCTCCCAGTGGACATATTTAAATGACACATTTGGAAACACATAAAATTGTTATGGAAACTTAAGCCCTCTAATGTAAAAGAAAGTTGGGGGGAAATAAAATGATGATGTCTCAGCAACGATAACAGAACAATTAGGCATCAGTTTTTGAACAAAGTATAACAAAACGTGAACCCCCAGCTGTCTCAATTGGGCCTGTTTCCCAGCTGCCGTAAATTTGTTATAGCTTCTTTCAAGTTGGAGATGTGGGATGTGTTACGTCAGCAGAGAATCAGGCCAGCCCATATAACTTGTCTCCTGTTGGGAAGGATTTTAATGAAGAGTCCATCTTAGTTATCCAGAATGTAAACACTGGGGACTTGAACTATGGTACAGTGTCAGAATCAAGATTTCCTTGTTATTTTCACTCTGAACACAACTTTCTCGCTCATTCTACAGGATAATATGGTGAGCGCTTAAGTGTTTAAGTGTAAATCTGAAGTGAGAATGTGATAAATACCTTTGCAGATATATGCACCACACATGTTCATCCATTAGAGACTGTAATTAGCTCCAGTTCTCTCTTGATGCACACCTGGCAAAATGGAATGTGCCTCTGCTTAATGTATGTCATCCAAGCAGTACCAGACTGACAGTTCTGGCTTATAGATGTTCTTCTGATGGAAGTGGATATTTTCCCACCTTTCCCTCACTCCAATAGTTGCTGTATACTCTGAAAAGGTCTTGTTTGAGTCAGGGGACTATCACAGATGAAAAGCCACGTGGTTCAAGAAGGGTGGCTACAGTGATGAGAAGAACTAGGCAAGCATCAATGCACTATCTCTATAGGATCAACCCTTTAACACCTGAAACTACCTGAGACTGCGGCAGACATTGACCTGTGATGGTCAGTATTGTCTCCTCTGACTGACAGCAGATATCCAGGTTCTCAGGTAGAGGTCTTTCACATCACTTGCTATTCTTTTGATTGGACCTGGGGTCTTCTGGATGCACTACCATTGACCAATAGTCCGTTCTCTTAGTGTGGGTCTTCACTAGCTTTTAAATAAATAGCCAAGCACAGTAACAAATTAATAAATGGCAACATTCATCTGAGAGAAGAAATCCCAGTAGTCCTTTATGAAGGCTGGAGAAAGGTAAGTAGGGGAGAACACAATGAAAATCCAGTCTCATGGATCTCCTTGGCGATTGTAATGACTTAAAGAAAAAGCTCTATGGATGGATGCTAAAGCAAAGAGCTTCATGGAAACATATCCTGTCCCTTTAGTTAGTAATGTAGTCCTTCATTTCTCCTCTCTTCAGTCACAGACCAGGAAAGGGATTTGGGCGTCTTAGTTGATAGTTCCATGGGAATGTGCAGAGGTTCCATGGGAAAGTGCAGAGGACAACGAGTTCCATGGGAATGTGCAGATAGTTCCATGGGAAAGTGCAGAGGACAACGAGGATGATCGAAGGATTAGAGCACCTTCCTTATGAGGAGAGGCTGCAGCATTTGGGGCTCTTTAGTTTGGAGAGGAGACGTCTGCCTTAGCAGACCAGGTGCTCAGGAGCAGCAGCAGCAGAAGGCCATTGCTTTCACATCCTGCATGTGAGCTCCCAAAGGCACCTGGTGGGCCACTGCAAATAGCAGAGTGCTGGACTAGATGGACTCTGGTCTGATCCAGCAGGCTAGTTCTTATGTTCTTAGTAAATCTTGTTGCGCTTGAAAACAGCACCTACAAGAAGATTGCTTTGCACATGATGTGTGAGCCAGGATAGGGTAATAATATTACAATTTTTAAAGAGAGGCTACCTCCTTCTAAGTTCTAACGCCTACAAGAAATTGACTGTGTGCATGATGTGAGAGCCAGGAAGGAGGATAAAGCAATAGCATCACAATTTTAAACTGAGGTTACCTCTTTTTAAGCTCTGTGAATTTAGAAACATGTTGGTCTGCAGGGCAGGTGCTAGATTTGAGACGGTTAAGGAGCTCTGCTTAGAAGCATACATCTGCAAGTCACACGCTGCCTTGAAATTCATTTGAGATCTCTAAGAAATTGCATGGAGGTGTTTGAGTTTTTTCTCAAGAGTGCACACATTTCCCTATAGCAAGAATATGCAAGTTCTCCCACTTGGAAGCATGGAAAGAGTATTCATATTTTATCACCTCTTCAGCATAATAGGCTAAAATGATTACAATCTCTATATAACATAGTTTCTTTAGTTCCTTCTCCACATTGCCCAACTAAGAACAACAACAAAATGAACCTTTCCATTGAGAAGTGCTAGGCTATTGCTGAATACTTCTACACATACAATCCTACTCACACTTCACTGAGAGTAAGTAAGACATAGGGTTGTCGTGTAAGCATGGCTATGGCACAGCGATCACTTCTAATACCTCAGACTGCCTACTGGAGTTCCAGTTAAAAACGATTGTCTGGCAACAGTGAAAATTAACAGCACCAGTACCACAATATTATTCCAAAACATTTTAAAGCTATATCTAATCTTCCTTCTCATATTGGAATTTCTAAATCAGTCTTTGGAGTGTATGCATGTGTATTTCCAACTAGGCTACACCCATTCTTGACTTTTATACTGGATTCAAACCACTTCTATGACTCCCAAGACCATGGCTCATTCCGTACATGCAGAATAATGCACTTTCAAACTGCTTTCAGTGCTCTTTGAAGCTGTGCGGAATGGCAAAATCCACTTGCAATACAGTTGTGAAAGTGGTTTCAAAACGCATTATTTTGCGTGTGCGGAAGGGGCCCATGAAAAGATTTTAAATCTCCAGATGCTGGACCTCAAAGAAGCCATCAATCCTATCAAAACCCAATAAGGAAGGCCTTGTTTTTAGAGTAAAATGGTCTTTTGGTTCCTCATTCCCAGTTTCTGAATTTTCCTGAAAGGATGCCCACAAGTACATCAAGGGGACCGCTGTGGTTCAACATTTTAATGATTGCCAGTCAGACATCTCTGTCTTCACTTGGCACTATTAGCATCACACACAGTGGTAGACACTAATTGCATTGCTTATTTTTCATAATCAGGAAGTTGTACAACCTGCTGACCATCCACTCTAAACAATGATGTTGTTGATTCTGAAAGGAAGTGGAAAGTAAACTCCTTTTCTTAAAAGAAAAAGATATAAACACTTGCCAAGAAGCTTGTTTTCTTAGCAGAAAAGTGCTAATTAAGACCCTAAATTAATCTGTTTAAATATTTAGTTGAATAATTATTTTAAAAATTTAAGTATGCAGTGTCTGGAAAGCATTTGTAAGATTAATAAACTTGCATCTGCCATTAATTCTAAAGTAGTTGCTCTTTTAATGTGCTGCAGTAATGCTATAAAGGAGTTGAGTGGCATCTTTAATGGATTTATTTTGGCATAGGCTTTTGTGAACTAGAAACCCCCCCCCCCCCAAATTCCCTCTAAACCAGAGTTATATGTTTGTGGAAGTCTATCTTCAAAAACACTTTCCGTGCAGATTTGCAGGAATTCTGGGAGAGGATCTAGAACAGGGGTAGGGAACCTGCGGCTCTCCAGATGTTCAGGAACTACAATTCCCATCAGCCCCTACCAGCATGGCCAATTGGCCATGCTGACAGAGGCTGATGGGAATTGTAGTTCCTGAACATCTGGAGAGCCGCAGGTTCCCTACCCCTGATCTAGAAAAAGGATCTAGAAGGAATCCACATTGCAGGAATTCTGGGAGAGGATCTAGAAAACACCCCTAGTTTACACAAGGTAGTGGCCAGAAATACTGAAACACATTATTAACTAAACATGCACAGTATAATACATCAATACTTCCATGTTGCAAGATGCAGGCAGTACTGAAAGAGCCAGCATGGTGTAGTTGTTAAGAGCGGTGGACTCGGATCCGGAGAACAGGATGTGATTCCCACTCCTCTACATGAGTGGTGGACTCTTATTTGGTGAACTGGATTTTGTTTTTCCACTTCTCCACATGAAGCCTGCTGGGTGACCTTGGGCCTGTCACAGTTCTTTTCAAACTCTCTTAGCTCCACCTGCCTCACAAGGTGCCTGTTGGAGGGAGAGGAAGGGAAAGGAGTTTTTAAGTCACTTTCAGACTCCTTATGGTTGAGAAAAGCAGGGTATAAATTCAAACACTTCTTCTTCTATACTCTCTGCCTTCTTTAAACTTTTCCTGTATATTGTTTTCTTAATACAAACACTATGTCATGAGGTGGAGACTTTGCTTACATCCTGCACAGCTTTCCCCTAAGTTTGCTCTTGCATAAAATAACAGTGACCTCTGCATTTGGAGAAATGTAATCCTCATACTTCAAACTACGGTCAACGGAACTGAAAAGTTCAATTGTCAACCCAGGTCTGTTTTCTCCCAATCTCCTTTGCTAAAATGGCTCCACAAGTGTTGGAAAAACAGGAGCCAGTTTGGAATACACTTCTGAGAATAGTGAATGTTTGAAATGGAAAGTTACAAGGAGAGAATGAAGGGTTAGTTGTTGCTGAAAAGATAACAATTTGGAATGTCTACCAAGACGCCCGACATGAGAAGAAAGGGCTTAGTAAGGTTAGGTCAGCAGGCACATGTTTTAAATTAGTACTTTCTAAACAAGGAAGTGACAATTATTTGTTATGATTATTTGTCAAATAATCACATCTGTCCTTAATTACCACATGTGTTCTAATGTTTGTATTTCTCACTCGGCAAAATTCAGCGGGAATAGGGTTGTTTTTAGGCGGCAGAATTTTGAGGCCTTGGTCCACTGGATAAACAAAATTGTGACTCAAATAATATCTTGGTTTAAAGGTCTAAAGAAAACCAGCTTCCTCCAGTTAGCGTCCATCTTTACTAAAATGTTAGAAAAAACCCAGTTTTTGATCGATGTTGTGATCTTGTTTTCGTTTTAACTATTGCAAAGAATTAACCAGTGTAATCCTACGGGTTAAAATGTCAAATGGCACCAATAGTTGGAGAGCTGGTGAGAGACTAGAACCATTTCCTCATGTCTCACAACAGAAATTGTGAGTGTTATTTTTATAGCGGCACCCATTCTTTATTGTGATGCAATAATAATGGTAATGCAATAATAATGGTAATTATAAATCATAGACTGATGATAATTGCCCAAGTTATTGTCTAATCATCTTGGCACAGAGTTTGTCTAACATTTTCTGGCAAACAGTTGCCTCAGAACCAGTGGTTTTTATAATGTGTAAGGATTAAAAGAAACCAGGTAGCTTTATGGCATGTCAAATAACACTGGATCCCGCTCCTTGCTTAATCAAATATTAAACCTGATCAGGTTTTTTCTTTTAGATTTGCTTTTAAAAAACAGCTCCTCTTTTGCATTAAAATGTTTCTCTGCTTGCAGGAACTTGATGCCTGGGTATAGCCAGCAAAACACATGGGTATGAGCTGAAGATAATATCCCCAAGGATTCTTGGCCCTTGGATTAGACTGTGGCTTGCGGACTGAGGCCTTTCTAAGACAGTGAACCAGGACTGACGCAGGATATGTTTGTGTTTTTTTCTGTGTGGTATAGTTACATTACCTTGTTCAATGTGATTGTATCAAATGTACTTTTGGGATTTTTTCTGAAAGCTGCTTTGCCTTCTTTTGGGGAGAAAAGTGCCATTGAAATATCCAGATAAATAAAAGCAGTCTTCTGAGCTACTTCATGCATTTGTGTTTTGCAGCTTATAAAAATTCATGCCACAACTTTACAGAGGATCAATGGGCTGGATCCAACCACTTTTTGTACTGATGAAAAGGGAGAGGAGTTCCTTTGGCCACCAAAACGTTGTCTGAAGTAGAGGGAATCTGTCCCTTTTAAAGCTGGGGAATTAGACAGAGCAGGTATTTTGCTGAGCAAAGTGCTGAGGTAAGCTCAGAATCTTGGTTGCCAACTTTTATAGAGAGCTATTTAAGCAAGAAATCCGCGGAAGAGCGATGTAAAGTTTAACAATTTTATTAAAGGAAAAGTAATAAATGTACAAGCACACAAAAATCTAAGCAGCAGAACACACACACAATTTTAGGATTGTTTCTGCACTGCAAAATCATACCTGTGAACCACCATTTTTTTAACCTGAGTTAATTTTATCCTGGAGTGTCTGTCTGCATGGCAGCCCGATTTTTGAGGGGATCCATTGAAAACCAGGAGGAAATCCTCCAATTTCTTTCACAGGAGCCCGGGACTTCTGTAATTTTTTCAGAAGCATATCTAAGCATGCCTGGTGTCCTGCATTCTGATTGACTGTTGTTTTTGAGTGGCAGCTTGAATGACTGTCAGTCAGGGAGATCAAGTGGCTGGGTGGGAAAAATAAACTGGTCCTGCTCCCGATTGGTTTTCACACAATAGCAGGCACAAGCAAGGGTACACCGGGATTTTAAAAAAAGAACCTCCAAACTGGTGATTTTTGAAAATCCTGGGGTAAGGGAATATCGTGGGGCAACACCGGGACAGGCCCTCTTTAGCACCAGGAACTGTGCAGTATTCTTGGCTGCACAGGGATATTTTTCTTGCTCAATCCAGGATATTTTGACTGTGCAGAAATGGCCCATAATGTATATAGAGTTGTGAGTACAGATTTGGAGCTAGACGGAGGGAACTGGGAATTTTTAGGGATAATACTTTACCAAATCCTGAAATGGCTTTAGATCCAATGAACCCAGCTGAGCAGACAATGGTAACTCTGGTTTAAGAAGAAACAAAAACATTGGGGACAATATCAACAGACAGAGAGGCGTCTAGAGAAATTGAACACTGGGTGAGGAGACTGTTTATAGGGGAAAAGGGACACTCAGGGTTATGCACAGCGACCCTTAATTTCCCAAGACAAAGAGGAGCCTTGCCTTCTAGGGAAAAAACAAGAGAGAAGTAATCAATTTGGGTGGCGATGCTCAAGTTGATGTGTGAAGGACTTAAAATTAATGTTTGGCTCTTGGCGTTAATGGGATAAGTTAGGGAGTGCCCGAACTGACTCAATCACAGCTGCAAGACAATTGGAATGCAAATAAAGGTTGTTTAAGAGATGTGAGTCAGAGGAAGAAATTAAGATTGTACCAGCAGGAACACTTGGAACAACCGCATTAGAGTGTTCTTTGTCTTAGTGGGGCAGCTAGTCCATGGCTGGAGGAAGAAAGTGGGCTTCCAGGTCAGAAGTATTGCCTTTGCTTTAATCCCTTTAGGAAGAAAGCAGCAAGTTATTTTGCAAGGCAGATAAGGGCAAGGCAAGTCCAGACAAGATTTCTGTCCTTGTGGGTACACTAGCCAATGTAGAGAATGGGCTCTCCACTTTCACACTGCACTACTAGGCACCCCAAGGGTTGACAGGAAGGATAGAGCTGGAAAGCAGGTTCCCCCAACCCACCATGGGTCAGTCTATGCTAAATTGCTAGATATTATGACATTTACACATATAAAAGCCAAGTGGGATGGGAGCTGTTTAAGATGGAATTTGGATGATATTAAATAAAAATGCTGGTTGGGTCCAACAGCCAAATGGGACCTCCACAGAAAGATTCCTGAATTTCATAAGCTGGTAACACATAAGAAGGGAAGACCGCCATATTCTTCTAGTGATGTTCTAAAGACATTTGGTTGGCTGCTGTTGGAAAGAAACTAGATAGGTCTTAATCCTACTGTCCTTAATCAAATTATTAGGCCCAGAACTAAGGACACTTACGCCTGCTGAAATCCACATAGACTTGAGAAGTCTTGAAAGGGAGAACTTCAACTGAATGCTCAGCTCAGCAGTGCCAAGCTGAGCATTCAGCTCTTCCTCCCCCACAGTCTTTTCCCAGGTCCTTGTAGATCTCAGAAATGATGGTGGACAGAGCTTCAACTGAATGTTAGACTGTAGTTGGACTGTAGTTGGACTCCTCCCCCGTTGTCATCTCCCAAGTCCCTGTGAACCTGGGAAATGATAGCAGGGAGAGCTTAAATTGAATGCTGGATTCCAGTCCAACGTTCAGTTGAAGTTCTCTAACCTCACCACCATTTCCCAAGTCCCTGTGGACTTGGGAAATTGCAGTGGGGTGGGGGAGTGAAGGCTTGAGCTCCAACCAAAAAGTCAAATAATGTTTAGCTTTTTCAGCCCCAGGGCTATTTGGCTCTGCAGAATACCCTGAGTTTTGGTAAAGAGGAAATCTCTTTAGTAAAGAGGAAATCTGGAAAAAAGCCGATATCGGGTTTTTTCAGGTTCTTAACCAAATCACAACTCTTAGGTGTGTCCAGCACCTCTGCTAATTCACATAGGGTGCCTACTGAGAACTCATGATCTGGAAAACAAGTAGTAAGCCTAACCTATCCTTAGTTGCTAATGTAAAAAGCCACTATGCAACAAAAAACTGAGACGACAAAAATTGTCTGAGGCACGTCATGCCATAATTGCATGCCCTGTCCCTTCCTTCCTTCCTTTCCTTCAGTTTACAGCCTAACATTCAGCTTAATGTTTAGTAATATTTGCAATGATACCCAAACTGATATATTTTGCACTTTCCATGCCAATCAAAGGCTGGACACACAGGCTGGTGATTTCTTCTTGCCAAAATTGTCATCATACCCTGCAATGAAGACACCAGACACAAGTATATGGATTGCTACATTGATCCAAGTTCCAGTGGTCTCACACATTCCCCTCCCACCCACCCCTAAAAAGAACCAGAACTTTCAGACGGTGAGACCAATTCTGGCCTACAAACCTTTACATGTCACATAAAATAAATCCAAAGATAGAGATGGTACATGCTTGGCTACAGACCAGATCAAGGGCTGCTAGTAAGCCAGGAAAATTGTATCTGATCTGGCTTAATCCTTATTGGGATTTGCCAAACCGACCTTGAGGCCCCTTCAGGGTAACACTGGAATCCACAATGCTTTCTTGGTGTTTGTTATAACAGATATAATTGGTTATATAATTGGATCTTGAACCACAATCTGCTTGAACGTAAAACCCATCATTTGTTTAACCACCGTGTGGTTTTACAATAGCCTCTTTTCCTCTGAAAACCGATTTTTCCCTGTGCTATCTCTTTTCTTTTTACAGGCCCTGCTAATTCAGGCATACTCAGTAATCAGACCATTACCTTAATCAGACTAATTATAAGTTTACTGACATGCCTTTGTTTTAATTTATGTATTGCTCCCTACCCTTTAAGAGAGAAACAACACAGTGTCTTGTCTTTAAGTTGAAAGCATTTACAGGTAGAGCAGGAGCCAATCAAGAAACATGGCTGGTCAGGAAAGACAATTCCCAATACACCATGTTTTCCTACGAGCTTTAATCAAAATTGGTATGTTCCAGATTTGTTTCCTTACATTTCCTAATACTTCTCATAAACTACGCTCAGTATTTTAACCCCTTTTGCTTAATTCTCTCACTGAAATTAAAGCCTGTTCCGCACATGCCGAATAATGCACTTTCAATCCACTTTCAATGTACTTTGTAGCTGTGCGGAATAGCAAAATCCACTTGCAAACAATTGTGAAAGTGGATTGAAAGTGCATTATTCGGCATGTGCAGAAGGGTCCTAATGGTTTTTTTTTAAAAAAACTTAAAAGTAGCAATGTATAAAGCTTACAAGTAGTTGAATTGTGCCCTAAACATTCAGCTGAATTCCTTTCAAAGTATAATGTCAGTTGACTCTAACCACAAACTTTTGCAATACAACCCCTGGAGTCTAAAGGGAACTTTCAGAAGGGTTGGGGATTGTCATTATTTTTAATTTCCTAAGAACTGAAAATCTTCCCAGAGGAGTTTCAATTTTAAGATAAGGATAATAATAATAACAACAAAGATGTTATGTGGCTAAGCTCTCTTTATAATTCTGACTCAATTCTGATACTCCTGATGTTTTGAAAGGCTAGCTGCTTTTTAAGCAATTTAGATGCTGGTTCTATGAGCAGTTCGCGTGAAACTCTTTCTCCCAAAACTTCTAAGCTTGCATCTGTGGGGTCACTGAGCTTCCCAAAGAAAACAGCTTTCACGGCAACACTATGTAGGAGTGACTGGATGCTATTAAAGTTGGAATTTATCATTTTTTATTGGAGCACTGACAGTTTTATATCAAGCATTGAGAAAAATAATATTCCTTGCATTTTGCTCGTTTTTATTTCCTCTCTTGGCAGTACTCTGGTCACTTTCACAGAACCACCTACAGTTCTGATGCTGTCAGCACGGGCACCTTACCCAAATAAATATCTGTGACTGTAAAGCATCTGGACAGCAGCATCCCCTTTATCTAAGATGATAAACACCCAGTGGTTTATTTTGGGAATTGCGCCTCTGGATCTTTAAGATGTCCTGGCCTTTTGGCAAGAGACCTACTGTATGGGCAAAAGGTTTAAACAGAAGCATCGTATGGTTTTCCTGAGCCATAGTTTTAACAAGGCTTCTTTTTATCCATCTTCTGGACACTCAATTATGGTGACAAAAGGCAATATTTTCCCCATGCTTCCAAAGGGTGCTTATGGTCGAGATGAAGGTCGATCTGCATCACTCAGATCATGTGCACCTGGTCATCCCCTCCCCACAAGTGCTCACATTTTTTAAGTTTCTCTGTTGACTACTCAAGAACATTCAATAGAAGATTTGCAAAATGCATGCATGTACATACACAGGCAAAGATCCCTGCCTGTCAGTGTCTCTCTTCTTGCCAGCTTTCCCCTTCCAGAGTCACAAGCCTAACCTGTCAAACAGGAGGGGAAGTAACTGGCCATGGAAAATGACTCTTTCAACAAAGGTAGACAGGTAGGTAGAAAGACTGTTCTGGTCCTCATGACATGAAATTCTGCTAGGGTTGATAGGAACTGTAGTTTGCAGCTTCCAAAACAACAGCAGAAGGCAGTGAAAATGACAACCAGTTCCAGCATTATGGTATGTGCTAGATACATACCGGTATGAGCAGTGGTGGGATTCAAAAATTTGAGTAACAGGTTCTGATGGTGGTGGGATTCAAACAATGGCGTAGCACCAATGGGGCTGGGTGGGGCATGACGAGGATGTGGCCAGGCATTACGGGGGTGGGGCATTCCTGGGCGGGGCTGTGGCAAGGATGCAGGGAATGCGCACCCCACGTGCAGTTCCCCTTCACCCTGCCTCTAGATTCAAATAATGACCGTTTAAAGTATTAAAAAAGCAATATACTGTATGGTAGTGTATTATTTCTTTTTTATATAATTATATTGATTGATTTTAAATAATAACATAAGTAAGGAGAGAAACCAAAAACTGTTTACAATTGTTAACGTATTACAAACATATCTAATTGTCTATCTCTCTCAACCCCCCCAACTAAAACATCCCATATTGCCTCCCTCCTTCCCATATTTCCCTCCCTCCCTACTTTCTACTTCCCCTTCAGATTCCTATAACTACTTTATCTATTCCACTTGAAAGAAAACTAACAGAGGGAGAGATCCAACATCCTTAATCTAAAAGAGTAGTTTAAACTCCTCTCTTTCCAATATAAATTTCAAGGGGAAAAAAGAAAATGAAAAATCTTTACCTATAATACTTTCCCAACCTTTATACCAATGAACAAAAAAAAATAGAATTATTATATATTGTATTATTTCATACAGTTCATACACACATGGGGGGTGCCATAGGGGGCAGGGGGCCACAGGGGGCCCTGGGAGGTGATTTTGCATTTCGCACTTGACGAGATTTGTTGTACCCAGGGACAGAGGTTGCCCCCTGGTCCCTAGTGGAGTTAATCATTAATAACCGGTTCTCCGAACTGAGAAAATTTTAGTAACCGGTTGTACTGAATAGGTGCGAATAGGCTGCATCCCACCTCTGGGTATGAGCATGCATCAACAGTGGCCAGCAGCCTATGAGATTATGAGTGCTGCCTACTGCACAAATGCAAACATATTATGTTAACAGTAGGTTTGGCTTAAGAGAAATTGAGCATTTCAAGCAGGTCACATATTATCAGCATTATTTATGACTATTACAATACCACTATCAATTGTGAGTGTGGAACCAGGCAAGTTTGGGTTCATGTTGAGTATAAAAGAATGATCTGGCAACCCTAGAACTGATGCTTGAAAGATTCGTTGTAATTCTGGGAGTTCTTCGGGCCTTACATGGAAGTTGTCCATCTTATATAAACTTTACCCCTGTCTTGTGTACGCAAAACCTGTCTTGTGCACAGAGATATTAGAAGTTGTCAATACAAAATAGCCTTAAGGGCTGGAGTGATAGATCAGGGATGAAGGATCTTTGCACCTAATAAGCTTTGTCAACATGAGTATGCAAGTGAGGCAGAGGCATAGCTCCAAGGGGACGGGGGAGAGACGCACCAGGCGCGCACCCCTGCGAGGGTGTGGCAAGGGCATTCTGGGGGCATGGCGGGGATGTTTTGGAGCATGGCGTGGCGGATGAAATGGGGCAGGGGTGGATGGGGGCATGGCAGGGGCGGAGGATGCACCTGTGCACCAGGCGCTTTCCCCCCTCGCTCCGTCCCTGAGTGGAGGGTTCAGCAGCCTGTTTTAAATGATATGCCAACCACATGGCAAGCCCGCCGGAATGTGTTTTTGTTTACATCTTTGAATCAGGCTCCTTGGGGCTGTCTCAGTGGTAGCACGCATGCTTTTAGATAAAGGATCCCATGTTCAATCCCTGGCTTCTCCAGTTAAAAAGCTCCTAAGTAGCTGTGTTGGAAAAGATCCTGACACCATGCTGAACAACTGCCAGTGAATGTAAGTCATACTGATCTTGGTAGTTCAATCGCCTGACACTGTAAGCAACTATATTTGTGGGTGTGGGTGTTCAGTCCTGCTGCAAGTCAGTGGTGGGGGATCTATAGCGAAGGAGAGAAAAACCATAAAGTCCTGATCATCATAAAGTTACCACATCACTCAGCACTTATACTGCAATAGTATTCTTCTTCCTTTTTTTACAACAACCCATCAAGTTAAATCAAGTGTGGCAGCAAGTCGAAGATGAAACTCCCAATTGTTAACAGAATATTTTGCACGGTACATATTCCGTGGGCCAAACCAGGCTTGTAAAAACAAGGGCAGATTGTGAATTTTACGTAGCAGCCACCTCAAAATGGATGTTAAACAAAAGGTACAGGGAAAGCAATAAACCAAAAGGGGAAAGATGTTTGACTAATGAGCCAGAGATGCTGGAGGCACAACTTATTTCCAGAGTTTGGTTTAGTAGTGGTTCAGTTTATTGCCAGATCTTTTTCAGCAGATGTTTTCTGCCCAGTCTGTGCTGGAAGAGCTCTATTGTTTTAGCCTTCCAAGAGTTCCCTCTAAAAGAATTTATTCAGGAGGGAGTCTGTGTAATCCATGCTTGCGTAGCAGCTGCAAGGATGCCGTCATTCTCTGGTGGACCACCTTTTGAGAACAATATCATAACAGAGAGCTGACTCAACTACCTAGGTTTCTATCAGTTATTGTGCAGGAGGCAGGAAGTCTGTCTCCAGCATAATTTGCCTATGGCTAGCTGAAGGAACAGAGCTGTTGGCAGGATATGCGGAAAGACCAAGAACTGTGATTGCAGTTAGTTAGCAGTAATCAAAATGGAAGATCAAAACAGTTTCCTCTTGATTTAAAAACATATACAAAGGCATTCTTGTTGCATTCACAGATGATGAAAAGGTTGGGGTTCATATGGATGAGTTAGTTCACTTTCATCACAGTTCACTGAAACTGTCCAATAGAATGTGGACTGGTAGTAGATCTGCCAACCTACAGGTGGGGTCTGGAGACCTTCCAGAATTACAGCTAATGGCCAGAAGACAGAGGCCAGTTCCACTAGGAAAAGGGGGCTGCACTGAAGGGTGGATTCTATGGTATTTTACCCCACTGGGGTCCCAAAACCTCTCAATCAGTGCTGGCAACCCTATTTGGTTTCCAAAACCCTGCACCAGTATCAAAATGAAATTAATCTTGTTGTGCAAAGCAAATTCAGCTAAGAGAAGGGAGAACGTGGAGCTTCTTCAAAAACCATTGCAACCAAAGTAGAGGTTCTTCAGTTGCTAAAGTATTAGAGTTACTACCCCGGGAACTAGCCCAAACATTTGGTATGAAAAGGCAGAGCTTCCCAGACAGGAAGGAAGTCTCTGCAGCTCCCCTAGGTTGGAAACAAGACATATGGGCGACAATTATCACATACAGGCAGTGGTGGGATTCAAATAATTTAACAACCGGTTCCGGTGGTGGGATTCAAATAATTTATCAACTGGTTGTTTACAAGCACCATTTTAACAACTGGTTCTGCCAAAGTGGTGTGAACCTGCTGAATCCCACCACTGCCTACAGGTCCTGTCAGACAGTGTAGGGCCGTGGTGGCGAACCTTTGGCACTCCAGATGTTATGGACTACAATTCCCATCAGCCCCTGCCAGCATGGTCAATTGGCCATGCTGGCAGGGGCTGATGGGAATTGTAGTCCATAACATCTGGAGTGCCAAAGGTTCGCCACCACTAGTGTAGGGCTTCAGGTTTCCAAGCTCTTGGTGCTCCCTTTCCAGTGTACCGCTTTAATTAAAAATAGACCTACACCTTCAAAGTTTACTTTTTCAATCAGCTTGTGAACGTGCATCACCCTTTACAATTGCAGTTTGTTTCCAGATTTTTAAAGAGTTTATTTCCCTGTTTGTCACGTACAAATCTAAAGTTACGTTTTCCTTGGTTGGCGTCTTTAGTTTCTGGAACAAAAGGTTGCTTTCCGCAAAGTTCAAGAATGTAAGGTCTTCCCTTTGTATTCATTGCACTGTTTTTATTTGCTATGTTGATCACAACATCCATCCACCCTCTCTGTCTCTGCCTTTTTCTCTCTCTGTGGCCTAGTCGCAAATGTTAGAAAGGAAAATGAAGACCTGTGCTGGAGTACTATATTTCTATCAAAATAGAGCTGTATGTTTTTTCAGGAAGTATCTCAGGGCCAAAGGCTTGCAACACCAGTCCAGTACATGGGATGCTTGTTCACCCTTCTGTTTGGATCACAATTTGTTAACATATTGTGAGCAGGATCCTTGAGCATCAAAAGAGAGAGAGAGAGAGAGAGAGAGAGAGAGAGAGAGAGAGAGAGAGAGAGAGATTGAATTGGCTAGCAAATGCTCCGTGACATGTACATTCTTAGGTGGCTTTGACCATCTCTGTACCTTATTTCATATATGCTTGAAAATCAATTAGAAGAGGTGTTTCAACCTTGCTTTGGTGGAAGGCATGCCCATGGGTTTGTTTCTTGGTTTTAGCATTAACGATTTTGCCTGGCTGACTCACTCTTTCTTGGGTTCATAATTATGTATGTGTTGTAACTATTGACAAGGACAAAATCTCAAGCAATTACACATGTATGCTAATTAACTGAATATTAATTGAGCCTGAATTGCAAATACTTTGCTATAGCTGTCTCTCATATCTATTTGTTTATGCAAAACAGCTGAGAGGAATTTTTAAAAAGAAGTGGTTGCGTCATTATCTCACTCTTTCTGGGAAGTGGGGGAACCTTCACAACTTGCCTCTCCATCATTCCAGGCTGTTCATTTGCCTCCCTGTCTGACTACCAGCACTGAGTGTGTTCATTCATATTAATTTGATTTGTCTGATCTTATACTGAATCCTGGAAATGTAGTTCAATCCAATCAGTTCTGAGTATGTGCTAGCAGAATGCTCACCAGTGAGTGATAGTTGAGAGAATAGCCCTGTTGATCTGCAGTAGAAGAGTTAGGCGGTTTCTGCATGGGCTGAAAGCATTGCTGTAGATGGTGAGACTCCCTCGCTCAATAAGTACACCACAACGACAGGCTGGAAAGGAATGGGCTGCAGCCCGTTTATTAAACAACAAACATATAAACAAGAACTATATACATCAGAGCTGGGCGGCAAACGGGTCGCACATCACATCCCAATGAATGGGAAACTGGCGGGAAGGGAAGCCCAGAGATCATACTCCTAAATGCTTCCACACTTCCTGCCCCTGCTGAGGAGATCGGCACCGCTGAGCCCCAAGGCCGCCTCTGTATCTGCCTTCTTCCTCCCTGCGTTTGCTGGGGTGTCGGGCACCGCTAAGCCCATGGTCAGCTTAACGCCCAACCTAACCCCACTCCCTGGGTGTCGGTAGCTGCCCGCCTGCCGGCTCGTTAGCCTGCCCGCCTCTACCCCGCCCTCATAGGGCGCAGAAGCCTGGGAGCCCCAGCCGAAGGCTTTGTTCTCTCCCAGATGTGCGACACCGCTGCAAACCCCGCCAGGACTGGGCGACAGTAAGGACCCAAAACCGCCAACCCTAAATTACAGGTGAGGGTGGGCACTTTGCTGGTTCTCGCTACTGGAAGGGCTGGACCGGGAAGGCGCTCTAGATATACCCAGGTTCTCCTCACTTTTTTTCGGGGAGCCAATCATTGCACCCGGGTTCTGCAGCTTGCCACCAGGCTACGTGTCTTATCTGTTGTCACCACGGCATAATGGCCCCTGGTTATTCAGGTGCATCTTATATGGCTTCAGCCCGGTAAAACACCGTTTTGGCAGGGACCCTTCACACAGGCGCCACTGCCAAATCGATGCAGCAGCGCTCTGTGTACGCCAAAACGGTGTATTCAAAACTCGCTTGGGGAGCAAGTTTTCCTGCAAATGCTGGCTTCCATCCGCTGCCATGCGAATGGCAGTGGGTGGAAGCCGGTGTTTTCCCCTCCCCTCCCCTCCCTGGCCCCAAACGCATCCTTACCTTCTACTGGCGGCCGTGTCACTCTATCATCGCACTGAGGAGGGAAGGGGACACCCCCCCGGTCTCCGCTTCAGCCGTTGCTGTGGCCATGGGGGCGTGTCCCCTTCCTTCCTCAGAGCGACGATAGAGCGACGCAGCTGCCAGCAGAAGGTAAGGAGGCATTTGGGGCCGGGGAGGGGAATACGCGGCTGTGCGAATCTTGCTTGGTCTTGAAGGTGCTACTAGACTAAAATCTATAATTCTGTAAGTTCAAATAATTCTATAAATTCAAATAGAATAGAAGTAGGGATAGGGATAGAAGTAGGGACCTTTTTCATAAAAAGAATACTCTGCCACTAAGTCACATTCCATTCCCTTATATCTTTTGTGTTCTGGACTGTTAGGAGTCCTTGTCTGATCCAATCTCCAAGGTGCAATCCTTATTACAGGAAATAAGGTCACTTAACATCTGCCAAATATAGTCAGTTTTCATTGCTTTGTTCCTCCTATAGATTACAGTTTAAGAACATAAGAAATTTTATGGCATTGTTTGCCAGTTTTGCAATTCAACTCCTTTAACATCACTTCTACATATTATGCTGTCTTCAACACACTGATCCTGAATTTTGTAATCCACTTTTTATTCATTGTCAGGTATATATTTTCTACTGTTCTTTTTTTTTTTGCATAATTTTAAAACTGTGTGATGTCTCTGAGTCTCAGTGAGAAAGGGGCACTGACAATGAAGTACGTAAAAATGTATGTGTGTTAGCCTCAATACTCACAGCAGGGCTTACTTCCAAATAAACATGCATAGGATCAAGTGGCAAAAGTACAGTGGGGTTATAATACCTCAACTGGGTCTGCCAGACTCTCCTCAGAGATCCCTAGACATTGCCAAATTCCTGGCGCTGGCACAGCAGATTCATCACAGACTTTAGTTTATTTATTTATTTATTGTTTTAACTGCTGGAAATGTCCGAACCTACTTATTTTAACTTGATTCTCCTCAACCTCCCTGTTGTATTTTAAACTTATGCCAATAAAAAGGTTGATGATGATGATGAACCCTGGGGAGTAATTAGGGATTGGTGTGCCAGTGTTATAATCGGGCTTATGTTTAATAACTGCTAGATTTGAGACCAATAGCACCTTTTGGACCAGCAAGATTTTCAGGGAATAAGTCTCTAAGGTGCTATTGGACTCAGATCTAGAAGACCAGCATGATTACCCTCTGAAAATTTTAAAAAATGGAATCTTATGTCTGGAAAGAGTGCTTCCTTGGTACCACAAGTGACTGGTTGTCTTAAACCTATTAATGTTGTGCAATGACAGTATTCCAACATAACTAAATGATTTGTGTTCAGGTCTGGAAAGGAAGGTCTGGAAAGGAAGAACCATATAACCTACTAAGGATTGCAAGAATCTTCTCTGTGGAAGAATGTAATGTGACTCAGCACTAGAATTCTCCACAGATGGTTACCATTTCAATATTGGATGGCAGAAAACACCATATCTAAACAATTATAATGCCTTTCATTGCAGAACCAAGCAAACAGCTTGGCAGCTTGTGTTAGGCTTGACATTTCCCTCAAATTAGAGACACCTGGTTTAGCAGAAGACTGGATAGCTTGATAGGTGGGGGGCATGTGATCACAATGTTACCCCCCCACCACACACACACACATCATGCCACACCCAGTCATTGCTTGGAGTCTACCAAGAGAAATGGTCAAAAATTACACTTCATTTTATGAAATAATGAGATGTTGGTAACTGGCCAGGTAATTGGTTTTAAAAGACAGCTTAATAAGTGTCCTTGTATTATATATTATTTTCTAATTACAAAACAAATTATTTGCACTGTATTTTCTGAGGGACGTTTTACAAACATGGTAACTTTCTACAGTCCCTGTCTTGGCAGTCATAGTAGTTTTAATTTGCCTTGCATGGAGTGGCTAAGCTGGATTTTTAAATTTTCGTGTTTCAGTTGCTGCAGGCGAATTTGGCACATTTTGAAATACTTCTCACCAAAACACTTGATTGTAGCATAAATAAAAAAATAAAATAAAACATGGCACACAGTTATTCAACCTGTGGAATCAGCCACACTATTTATGGCTTCTATCCTGAGATGGAAGATGCCTGAAACATGAGGGACTGCTACCAATTTATGCTTCAGGTTGAGTTTAATCATTCATTGTTCCATCTTATGTGTTTTTTCATTTTTCTTTGTGTTGTGGGAAACTCTTGTTCTCTCATCTTCAAATGAAGTGAAATGAAACAAAATAACATATTTTGTATAACGAGTAATATAGTTACACTCATGGTTTTTGTTACCTCATCTTTTTTTCAAGTGATGTTGGATTTGTATTGTCGAAGGCTTTCACGGCCGGAATCACTTGGGTGCTGTGTGGTTTCCGGCTGTATGGCCTTGTTCTAGCAGCATTCTCTCCTGACGTTTCGCCTGCATTTGTGGCTGGCATCTTCAGAGGATCCTCTGTGGTTTCTGCACTGCTGATGTGCCTGCAGATAAAGTGCAGTGACAAAGAGTCTTCCACATACAGGGCTGGATCTAGGGGGCAAGGGGAGACAAGTACCCCAAGTGGTAGACTGACAGGGGGCAGTGGCAAGAGGCGGGAGAGGCTCAATTACCTGGAAAAGATGGCTTATTCTGTGGCACATGCTCTTCGTTCCTCCTGATAGGCTGCTCCTGCTAGGAGGTGGGGGAGGCTGAATTGCCAAGCAGAGATGGCTCATTCTGCAGTACATATGCAGTGTTCCCCCCAATGCTGCTTCTAGCAGATGGGAGATAAGGCAGAGGGAGACCCTGGGTTTCAGAGTGGAATCATAACCCTTGGTAAGACAAAAGCTGCAGCAAGTCTATGGCAAGTCTATGGCAAGCCAAGTCAAGCAAGTCTATGGCAAGCCAAGAGGAGGGAGAACTAATGTTCCTGAGGAGATGTTAAAAGATGTCAGGCTCTAAGCAGTGGGAGATATAGACCCCCCAAGTTACTTTCCTTAGCCTCACTAATCTCCCTCCTCCCAATCTAGGCAGCCACCACTCTTCTACCAGCAAGACCTTCCAATTCCTTAGTGCCCCCCCCCTTTCAAGCACCATGTGTTGATAGTGGCCGTGGACAGCTTTAGGCATGTGAGATTTCTGGAAAGGCGGCTTAGGATATATTCTAAATATTCACAGGAGGAAAAGAGTTTTGGGGACTGATGACCATTAATGGTGAAGCACCCCTCTTTTCCATCCCCTGCCTTATGAAGAAGATGAAGTAGTAGTAGTAGAAGAGGAGGAGGGGGGTTTGAATTTATACCCCACTTTTCTCTCTTGTATGGAGTCTCGAACTCCTTCTCTTCCTCTTTCCACAACAGACACCTTGTGAGGTAGGTGGGGCTGAGAGAGTTCTGAAAGAACTGTGACTAGCCCAAGGTCACCCAGCAGGCTTTGTGTGTGTGGGAGTGAGGAATCAAACCCAGTTCTCCAAACTGTACTCTGTTCAACCTGGGCCGTTTCCCCACTTTTAAAATGACGTCCGTTTCGTCTGGTCCAGGACCTTTTTAGCGCGAGGGTCCTGTTCCCCGGGCCTCTCCACTGCCCCACGCCCTACGCGGGGTCATCAAAAGGTGCCATTTTGAGCAGCGCCAGAATGACCCGCGCTGAGGGGATGCAAGAGCAGCAGAGTCGGGGCGGCTGCGTTGTAGCCGACCCTGTAGGGGGAGTGCAGTTGGACCCCGTGCTACTCGGCGAGAGTAGCGCGCAGCAAACAGTGAGTGGGGAAAGGGCCATAAAGGACCAAGGTGATGTAGGAATTAATTTTTCACTTCTTCCTGGGTCTTCTTTATGTTGAATGCTCCACTGGGTCCTGGTGCTTGCCGCCCCCTTCCGATTCTCTTTTAGTTTCAGAGAATCACATTTAAGTATTGCTTTCATCAAAAACATCATGCCCTGAAGTATCAAACATAGAGATAAAGTAGTTGGCTCTCTTGAGGTGCTCTGCTGTGCTCTGAGGAACCTGCTGGGCCCTACTGAGTTGCTGCAGGCCCTGGAGCAACTGAAGTCAAATTGGGTGAAGAAGAACAGGATGGGCTATTCTCTTCCTCCCCCCTGCCACTTTAAAACTGGGATCTGTATTATGCTTGGGTTTGTCAAAGACCACAAGTAGACTTGACCCCTCATCTGATAGGTTTGGCCTTCCCCAAAGAGCCTGATTTTACACCTTGGGAAGGGGGGGGGGTGTAATAGGAACGGTGGACATGTTTGCTTGCGCTATGTACCAGACAGCTAGGATGATGTTGGCTTAGAATATGGCTTCTTTTGCTTAAGTGTCTCAATGGCCAGCTCTTGTCTCATGTGGCTGATTTTGTGGTTATCTCATCTTCACATAAAATATATCCAGTTTTTCTTCTCTCCCCCCCCCCCCCCCCGTCTCTCGCTCTTCTCTCTCATCCTTCTCCACTTGGCTATCTCTACTTGTTTGGAATCAGATTTCAATTTCGTGAGAATAAAATTCGGAATGCCTCATGCAGAGGCCTGCATCCTCTTCCTGGCTTGTCTTTCCCAAATTATATTTGACTTACCTTCTTTTATGTTGTGTAAACCAGCCTTGACAACATACACATGGCAGAGGGATCCATCAGCTTGCCTATGATAGAGGATGTAAAGTAAAGGGAAGGGGGTTGTTCCAGGGTTGGGAATTAGCTATGTTTAAATGTGCCACGTTAAAAGCATGATTGATTTGGAGGCAGAATGTTGTATATTCCATGTAGCACTGGAACAAAACCAACTAGCGCAGTACATCTGTGTTCAGAATTTGTAACTTAACCTATCCATTACATTTCTTAGAAAGAAAGCAACAATGATAGGTACTGATTGTTGTGGGTTTTCTGGGCTGTGTGGCTGTGGTCTGGTAGATCTTGTTCCTGACTGTTCACCTGTATCTGCCACAGACAATAAAATAATAGGTACATTTATGTACCTCTTCATATTTTCTTTGAAAATACAATAATAGGTACATATATGTACCTCTTCATATTTTCTTTAGAAGAACATAAAGTGTCAGGCTAGTGGTGGAATCCTAGGCAAATTTACACTCTTCTAAGTCAATGGACTTAGTAGTATGTAAGGCTGTTTATCAGTGCCCTCCTGAAATGCCCTGTCCCACTGCACTCCCCACAACAATGCAACAAACCTCAAGCTGAGCATGCTGGGGCCAGCAACACCATGAGATATTGCTGGCCCCATCCTAGATCATCCTAGTTGCCCTTCTCTGCACTTTTTATATCGAAGAGATAGAAAAGGTACAGAAAAGGGCAACTAGGATGATTGAGGGACTGGAGCACCTTCCCTATGAGGAGAGGCTGCAGCATTTGGGACTCTGTAGTTTGGAGAGGAGACGTCTGAGCGGGGATATGATTGAAGTCTATAAAATTATGCATGGGATAGAAAATGTCGACAGAAATAAATTTTTCTCTTTCTCACAATACCAAAATCAGGTGGCATACATTGAAAATGCTGGGGGGAAGAATTAGGATTAATAAAAGGAAACATTTCTTCATGCAACGTGTGATTGGTGTTTGGAATATGCTGCCACAGGAGGTGGTGATGGCCACTAACCTGGATAGCTTTAAAAAGGGCTTGGACAGATTTATGTAGGAGAAGTTGATCTATGGCTACCAATCTTGATCTGAGATTGCAAATGCCTTAGCAGACCAGGTGCTCGGGAGCAGCAGAAGGCCATTGCTTTCACATCCTGCATGTGAGCTCCCAAAGGCACCTTGTGGGGCACTGCAAGTTGCAGAGTGCTGACTAGATGAACTCTGCTCTGATCCAGCAGGCTCTTTCTTATGTTCTTATGTTCTTATGAGATCAGGGACAAGACCAGGGAGGGCACGCCCTTTCCCTGGCCTTGTCTCTTCCTCCAGTATATTGCTGGCCTTGGCATGCTTGAAGAAAAGTTTGCCTGGCCTGACCTGCAGGGGATGGAGGAGAGGGAGGGGATGGGGCTGGTGGCCAAAATGCATCCCCTACATGGCCCAGGAAAATGGCACCAGGCTCAGATTTCCCCTCTGTCCCCCACTAGATACGCCATTGCTGTTAGGATTGCACTGCAAAACTATTACAAGGGCAGTGCCTAGATTAAAAACTCTGGTCAGTTTTTCTGGTGGACCACCAAGCTATAGAAATGAGAAGGGGGAAACCAGTGTCCCTTTCCCTTAAACATGTTTTGTGTTGGGTAAGCAAAAAGGGTGGGCACAAGCTGATTGTCTAGCATAGGAGAGAAGAAGGAGAAAAAGGAAAGGATGAGAATTCACCCATAAATATCACAATTACTATATAAGTATCCTCCCTAATACATTTCCTCTCTCTCCTCTGGATATATTTCCCCACATTTCTCAAATTCTTTGAATACTGGGTCAAACCATTGGTCTGTAAATATTTGCTCTAACTGGCAGCATTTCTCTGGGATCTTGGGCTGAGATCTTTCACATCACCTGCTATCTGATCCTTCAAACTTGAGATGCTATGATTTGAAAGGGGGAGGGGCTTCTGTATGCAAAGCAGATGATCTGCCATTAAGCCAAAATCCCTTCACTTTCACTAATTGGTCCTGGTCGTGTCCTCAGCTCAGTTGCTTAGTCAGGAAGGAAAGGATGGGAAATTCTTCCATCTCCAGAGTGGTGTAGTGGTTAAGAGCACTGGATCTGGAGAACTGGGTTTGAGTCTCCACTCCTCCACACGAGCAGTGGACGTTTGTCAGGTGACCTACATTCGTTTCCCCACTCCTACACATGAAGTCTGCTGGGAGACCTAGTCACAGTTCTCTCAGAACTCTCTCAGCCCCACCTTCCTCACAAGGCGTGGGGAGAGGAAGGGAAAGGAGTTTGCAAGCTGCTTTGAGACTCCGTACAGGAGAGAAATGTGGAGCATAAATCCAAACTCTTCTTCTTTAAACGGGATCTAGATATTCTCAGCAAACACCCATTCAGGCATGCCTTCCTCTGCCCTTATTTCTTACAGACAGGAGTTCTCCTCTCACCTCTTCTGCCTTATTAATTTTACCACCCACACACACAAAACAACCTACCCAAAGTTGTTTTTAAAAATTACAGAACATTTCTATTCTGAATGAATCTCAAGTAGGGTTGCCAGTCTCAAGATGAGGCTGTCTTGGAAATGTTGCAACATACATGCAGTCTACAGAGATCACTTCTGGAGGAAATGGCAGCTTCAGAAGCAAACTCTGTGGTATTAAATCCCTGCACCCTACATCTCTAGCAAGCACCCCCCAAAAAAAGGTTGTTTCCCCACTTACCTGCTGCTGCACGCTACTCTCCCCAAGTAGCGTGGGGTCCCCTGGCACTCCCCACTACAGGGGCGGCGACAACGCAGCCGCCCCGACGCTGCCGCTGTCGCGCCCCCTCAGCGCGTGTCATTCCTGGCGCTCCTCGAAACAGCGCCTTTTGATGACCCTGCGGGGTCGTGGGGAAGCCCGGGAGCGCGCCAGAAATGACGCACGCTGGGAGTAGCACGCAGCAACCTTTGGGAGAGGTAAGTGGGGAAATGGACCAAAATCTCTAAAAAGTTTTCCAAGCTGGAGTTGACAACCTTTACAAACCTACTTGGGAAAATAAAGCCAGGTGTGATGTGGACTAACAGCAGTTTGACTGGGTGGCATCTGGAAGGGATTTCTATTAGGAAATAGTGAAAAAAAATATTTGACCCCTCTGTTCTAGCATTCAAACTGCTCCTTTGCATAGCTGTGTTTTAAGATCAAGTCATCCTGAGGTCCCAATATAATAAAACAGGGTTTGAGTTTTTGGGAAGGCAGGGTTGGATGGAAGCATCAACCATAATCACTTAATCAAGTCTTGATAGATAGATGTTAGCAGTGTGCCTCCCAAAATGAAAATTGCCTCTTTCCCTCCCAAATCATTCTTAAAGATCTACCCCAGAATCCACAGGCTTACATCTCTTCCACTGAATCATCTAAAACTCTCCTGTTGCACCCACAACTTCTGCCTTCTGCTGTTTTACTTTTCAGTCCAGCATTTGCTTGAGATAAGATAAAAGTTATTTGATTTCTGTCTCGTAGGCTTAGACATCTGAACATTGTGTGATGTCCTGGCAGAGATGATGTTCAGTGTTTTGCACTATGATTAAGCTCGATGATATTTCTGAGCCTGGGATTTAGCTGCAAATTTCTGTGCTTTCTGATGCGGAGAAGATAGTATTGTTGAAAGAAAAGCATTTGGAAATCCCTGTTAAGAGAGAAGGGATTAAAAAGCAATTGGATATTTTGTACTTTGAATGAAGTGTAGTTAATGGTGCATATAAATTGAAAGAATCTGTTTTTTTTTCTGGTGGAGGCGTCTGCTCCAATAAAGGGAAAGGGGAGGGAGCGTTTTTTTTCCCTTTTTTTCGAGGAGGTTCCTTTCCCTTGGTGGCTTTGACAGACTATAATGATAATCAAGAGTGGCAGACTTAGGCAGGTGTCAGGAACTGCTGGAGTGATCGATGCCTTCATTGGGGAAAATCAATTGCAGCTGTCCTCTTGCCATGATGGCTCTGAAAAGAAACTGACACGCATGTGGTTTCTGCTAAGATGCAATCAGATTGCTCTGCTGCAAAACTTGGAACAGAGATAGCGGAAGTGTTGTTCAAGGCAAGAGGCTTCTTGGATGACAGCACAATTGCAGACTGTTAATATGCTATTAGCACGAACAATCTGCAGTACTTACATGAGGGTAGCTGCGTTGGTCCGCAGTAGAAGAGCTAGATCTGAGTACAGGAGCACCTTGGAGACCAATAAGATTTTCAGGGTAGAAGCTCTCCCTTTTTGACAAAAGGAGCTTTGATTCTCAAAAACTGATACCCCCAAATTCTTGTTGGTCCCTAAAGTGCTACTGGACTCAAATCCCACTGTTCGATCTGAAGCTGAGAGAGCAGAGGCGCAGCTGGGCCAAACTGCGCCTGGTGCGCAGTGTGTTTTTTCCGCCTCCCCGCCCACCCACCCCCCGTGGCACCTCCCGCCCCCCCTTCCCGCACTTCCCTATGTTCCTTTTCTATTTCTAGTACTTTTTGAGGCTGAAAAAAGCGGCCTCTTCACAGTTTAGGGGAAAAACTGCCTGACGAACTATACTTCCCAGGAGACCTTGTGAGTCCCAAGGTCTCCTGGGAACTGTAGTTCCTCAGGCAATTTTTAGCCTGAACTGTAAATAGGCCGCTTTTTTCAGCCTTAAAAAGCACTAAAAAAAGAAAAGGAACGTAGGTAAGCGTGGGAAGGGGGGCAGTGTGTGTGCACTGGGGGGCGCTGCAGGGAGGATTCGGGGGGCGCGGGGAAAAGAGGGAGGGGCTGGGGGTGATTTTCACGCCCCCCAGGCGTGCGCCCGATGCACGACGCACCCCCCGCCCCCTTGGCGCTCTGCCTCTGTGAGAGAGTAAAATTTTCAATATCCTACTAGTTGGGCAGAAGAGGGAAAGTTGGTATCTAACAACTTTCTTTTTAAAAAAAGTCTCAGCATGATATAGTGGACTAGGATCTAGCAGATCCAGGTTCAAATCCCCACTCTGCCTTGAAAATTTTCTAGGTGACCTTTGGCCAGTTGCACACTCACCCAAACTTATATCATGGGGTGTTGTTGTGATGATATAATGGGGAAGCAGAGTTCAGTGTTGTAAGTCACTTTGGATCCCATTAAGGGAAGAGGGGATTATAAGTATATAAATAATTGTTGTGCAGAGAAGAAGAAAAAATCTGCCCATATTGTACTGTCTTCTTCTGTGTAACTGCACAAACGAAAATACATTTGTAAAAGATTCCCTTACTGGGATCTACATTTACCTTTATAAGGCCCCTTCCGCACATGCAGAATAATGCACATTCAATCCACTTTCACAATCATTGCAAGTGGATTTTGCTTTTCCGCACAGTAAAATCCAGCTACGAACTGCATTGAAAGTGGATTGAAAGTGCATTATTCTGTATGTGTGGAAGGGGCTTTCTTTCAGTGATTTCCATGCTGGTTGATGGAAATGATTGTTCAGTGTTGCCTAAGTAAGCACATATTGTGTCATTCTATAAATTTGAACCTCCATACAATTTAAGAAGGGCCTTGCTGGATTGGCTCAAAGACATAAATGTATGGACATGTAGGTGGTTCTAGAGGTGTTCCTGGGCAGGGTCCAGAAGATAGTCTTGCCTGTTCCTTTCTAGTATTTCACCATCTTCTGAAATGTATCTTTTTTTAGAAGACTTTGGAATATTTAGTGATTTATATTTTGCTATTCCTCAAAATTCACTTAAAATATACTTGCACAGTGACTTCATATTCCACTAGCCATTTAAAAATGATATTGTATTTACATGCTTTAAAGCATTGGATTCAGTCAAAGCTGCATAGAACTTATACTATAATGTGTAATAATGCTTTCACTGTACAGTTGAACTTTAACAGAAATGAATAATCTGTTTTATGAGAACTAAGAAACTGGAGAGAGAGCCTATTATGAAACTTGGCCGTTTTAATTTATATGAAATTTAACAATCTAGAACACCATCTTCTATTCCCTGGTTTCTTAGAGACAACATTTGCTAGTATCCATAGCAAATGAAAATTCATTTTTTAAAATTACATAATGGGATCTAGATTCATCTACCTATAAATCTTTCTGTTTTGATTATAAATGATAGAAATTCCCTTTTCCAACAACTTTGCTCAAATCACATAGGCGGTTTCTGCACGGGCTGAAAGCAACGGCTTCAGCCCGGTAAAACACCGTTTGGGCAGGGACCCTTCGCACAGGTGCCGCTGCCAAATTGATGCAGCAGCGCTCTGTGCCCACCCAAATGGTGTATTCAAAACTCTCTTGGGGAGCGAGTTTTCCTGCAAACGCCGGCTTCCATCCGCTGCCATGCGAACGGCAGAGGGTGGAAGCCGGCATTTTCCCCTCCCCTCCCCTCCCCAGCCCCAAACGCCTCCTTACCTTCAGCTGGCAGCCATCGCTCAGTCGTCGCTCTGAGGAGGAAAGGGGGCATGCCCCCTGGCCTCTGGTGCGTCAGCCGTCGCTCTGGCCATGGGGGCATGTCCAGTGGTGGGATCCAAAAATTTTAATAACAGGTTCCGATGGTGGTGGTATTCAAACAGTGGCGCCACTGCACAAACGCATCTTCAGTCCCTATTGGGCAGGGAGGTTGCTTTAGTAACCCCTTCTCAACACTCAGAAAAAATTAGTAACCACTTCTAGAGAAGGGGTGAGAACTGGTTGGATCCCACCTCTGGGAATGTCCCCTTCCCTCCTCAGAGTGACGACAGAGCGATGGCTGCCAGCAGAAGGTAAGGAGGCATTTGGGGCTGGGGAGGGGAATAGGCGGCTGTGCGGAGCTTGCTCCAACAGCTGGGCATCCCATGGGGACGTTTGTGCGAACGGCCCCAGAGCCTGCATCAGCATGATTCATGCCCATGCAGGCTCTCTTCCTTAGCTGTGCAGAAACAGCTTTATACTGTGTCATTCTGTAAATATGCATGATGAGTTAATTATTTTAAGTCTGAATAAGAATATGTGAACTTGGGTGCGAATGACATGGATTTTCAAAAGTGGAATAAGGTTAAAATTTCTAACAGGTACAGCTGAGGGGTTTTTTTTGGGGGGGGGGGAGGGAGAGGAGACATAAGCAGTCTATCAAGAACATACCAGGACCTTGTGGCTGCTCACACAATACCAGAGCTTCATTCCACACTACTCACATATTATGCAACAGTTCAGGCATATTCTTATATTCAAGTTATATTTATACACTAGGACAGTCATTCTTTTATGGAACTTGTTCCCATAGCTGCTGCTATTGTGCCTTATGCTTACTTTTTGGGGGTGCTATGTTTAAAATGCTGGTAGTGTGAACATTGGAAGTGTGAATAATCCTTGTGACAAGCCTTTTTTTTCCTACTTAGGGGACCCACACAGCCTCCCAAAATTTTGGGGATCTGGGTTGGTTTGGAACTATAAACCTTCCCCTCAGTTTCCAGATGTTCCACAGGTAGTGAGTACAGAGGCTTTGGGTTCACTGTTGTGAGGTAGGTTTTATGGTACAGAAGGACATCATTGAGATCACTGAGGCTGGATTAATATATAAACAGCTGAGAAGATTTATTCATTTACAGGTTGGTTTTAAAAGAACAAACCAGCAGCACAGGCCTCCACAGGTCGAGAAAGTAGAAACCTGGCTGAAGCTCAAAAATTTAAACTGGTTATTACTTCAGAGAGTAGTTAGACTTTTCTACAATGCTTTCAGGCACAAACAGACTTTTATTGACCAGGTTGAATCCCCTCCCACACACAGAGTTCCACCCACACCAACCTGCTTCCCCCCGCCCCCCAGTCAGATTAAATTTAATACAAGGTCTGCTCATCATCACAGACAAGCCTAACAGTTGAGCACTCTTTTCCCTCCCAGAGTTAGAGCTAAACTGCTCTGCTGCACTACCACAGACAGCTACTCTTTCCCTCTATCTGCTCTTTTTCTTGAGCCAGACCTGAGGTATCACTGGTCTTTTCCTGAGGCAGAACTCAACCCCCTCTTCTCTTCCCTCCAACATTTCATCCCACCTTCTCTAAGGCCCCTTCCTCACATGCAAAATAATGCGTTTTCAAACCACTTTGACAACTGTTTGCAAGTGGATTTTGCTATTCCGCACAGCTTCAAAAAGCACTGAAAGCAGTTTGGGAAAGTGCATTATTCTGCATGTGTGGAATGAGCCTAAGGTGACTGGATACTGGAACAGGACTTCTATGGGCTCATGTGAGGGCTGATTTTCTCTTCAGGGGCAGGACAGCTTCCTGTCTATCACAGTCCTCCTTCCATGTTCAGCTCACTCCCCAGAACTGTGCCAGAACAGTTCAGATTCTTACTCAGGTCTTTTTAGAGGGATTTACTCCCAAAAAAATGGTCTTAAAGGTGCCCTGGTGGTGGGGAATGGCTGGATCTTGTCTGTAATGTGCATGAAAGTAAATGCACACGTAGGATCACTGAGGCACCTTGAAATGTGTAGCCTGCCATTTTGTATGCCACAACAACTGAAGAATGTTGATAAGAAAGGTATGGGGTGGAGGAGTCAGGCAGTGATCCTTGGAGTTAGGGTGTTCCAAGCATGTCTCAGTTTTCAAGCAAAGAAAGTACAGCCTGTTACATATTTTCCAACAATCTGATCAACACAAGTCTCCATACCAGCTCACAAACCATCTTCAGTTAACCATTTATGTCTGCTTGCTATGTAACACACAAATGTAACCCCCAAAATGTAGAAAGACGCGTTCCAGATACCCTAGACCACACATATCAAGACTCCAAAACTCTGATTTGTGACCTGAAGCTTCATTCTGTATACCAATCCCATTCTGGTTAGTATCTCCTAGGCCCCTTCTCCACCTGCAGAATAATGCACTCTCAATCCACTTTCAAAATTGTTTGTAATTGGATTTTGCTACTTCGCACAGTAAAATCTAGCTGCAAAGTGCATTGCAGTGCATTGTGCACTGAAAGTGGATTGAAAGTGCATTATTCTGCATGTGCAGAAGGGGCCTTAGGTGAACTTACTGATTTTTCTTGGGTAGCTCTGAAGGTTTTCATTTATCATTTGGACACAAAAAGTTTGCATTTCTTATTTGGGACTGTGTGGACTATGATAGTAAAATACCTTTGCTGGATATGTATTTATTTAAATACATTTACTTTTGTATGGAGAGATGGGTTGGCAAGACAAATAAATTTGGTTGTTCTAACTCAGTGGTTCTCAACCTGAGGGTCGGGACCCCTTTGGGGGTCAAACAACCCTTTCACAGGGGTTGCCTAAGACTCTCTGCATCAGTGTTCTCCATCTGTAAAATGGATAAATGTTAGGGTTGGGGGTCAACACAACATGAGGAACTGTATTAAAGGGTCGCAGCATTAGGAAGGTTGAGAACCACTGTTATAGACAGTGCAGTGTACTGCTTAGACTGTCTGACTAGGATCTGGAACACCCAGGTTCGATTCCCCACTTTGTCACAGAAGGGTGACCTTGGGCCATATATACCCTCTGAACCTAACATACCTCTCAGGTTGTTATTAAAGAGGAGAGAAGAATGATGTAAGCGGCTTTGAATCTCCTTTGGGGGGAGCAAGGCAGGGTATAAATGAAGTAAACTAAATAAATAATATATGTGACATTTAAATCTGTTGCCTGTGCAGATTTCTAGCAATTTTGTGTATTTGTGTAAATCTAGGAAATACATAGAGTTACACCCTTCTAAGTCAATGGAAGTTAGTGGGTTTGAAAAGGTGCAACTCTGTATGGGATGGCATTGTAATTATACTTGGGTCTATGCCGCAGCATTCTTGGGCTGGCATGCAAACACACACACACACACACAATACATGATGCATTGCTATATTTTATGGGCACAAAATTATACTACAGCTGCTCCTCACTTATGGCTGTGTGTATGAATGGAGTACCCAGGATCAGGCTGCCTTTGATTGGCTGTTCCTTGTCCCTCCAAAGTACCTTACAGACTGTAGTTAATAACTGACATAAATGGTGACTTTAACATAACAAAGGGAACAGATGTTTTCCCCCACCAAGGCGATGTTTCATTGCTGAAACCTGGCACTAATTAAACCTCAGTCAAGAAGATCTAGAAATCATGTCTCAATAAATTTCAGAAACTCCCCACAGGTATCTGGCACCCGACTGCCTCAGCAGGTGGACGCCAGAAGGCAGCAAGAGATTCCGGTGCATTTTTCCTTATCGAGTTACAGATTGCCAACATTGCATTTTAATTGCTTTGGTTGTTTAACGGTTATTTGAAATATAAACCTTGTCATCGGTTGTGTATCTGCTTAATTGTTAAAGTCAAGATGCAAGGAGAGTTTTCCATGTGCAAGTCCTCCATTCCAACTCCACAGCAGAACCCTGTTTCCGTAGGAAAACATCCCAGCGATCGTCTGCAAAGTTGGAATACTTGAGTCCATTGTAGCGGTTGCAGCAGCGGTTATAAATCAAAAATATTGGTTTAGGGAAATGCTGAGGCATTCTCTGTTCTTCCCTGACAGGATTATTTATCATTCTCTAAAATGCTGATGTGAAAACAACTGAAATCCACATCCTGGCACCGAAGCTCATTTTTATCACTTGCCGACTCGTTTTGATGGATTCCCACAACGTCAAGAGAATATTCATCTAGACTGTCCACAAAAAGCTGTTTTCATTTAGTATTTATAAAGCAATAGTCCGAAGCCTGATGAAGTCATGCGGTTGAAATCAATACAACTTCCAGCTTGGACTCACGAATGTTTATTCAGAAGACCATCCATATTCACTGGAGTCAAATAATGTCACATAGTCTGTTAGGAAAATAATCCCAGCTACAACAGGAGGTAATGAGCTAGTTTTTGAGTCACACAGAACTCATGGAACAGTAATCTGTTTTTTTTTTTTGATTCTCACAGGATGCCAGAACAATAAATTGGTCCTAAATTGTTGCCCAAACAGGCTGTAAAATGCTGATTTGGATCCTCACTATTAGACATATTAAGAAACACATAGCAAGCTGATGCAGAAGCCAGAGGTATAAATAGGTTCAGTTGCTGGAACAAATGGGCCTTGCATTGCATATGAATTCTGTGGCAAAGTTGCCCATAGTGTGGACCTCTAAGCAAACATGAAGGTTTATATCTTGCTCCCAAAACTGCAGAGTAGGAGGCGGTAATGGGGAAAAGGAGACATGGGAAGGAAGTTGGTGTTGCATGCAACATGTGGCCACTTTCAGTTTTCCTAGGAATTGGTACCACATTGCTCTAGAAATCACCATCATTGTTCTAAGAATTCCTATGATTTTACCATAGATTTCCCAGTGGTTCTTAGAATGTCACTCAGAGCAATGGGATGTCACTTTCAGGCTTTCCCACCAAACAGGAAGTCTCATCACATGAGATGCTAGTGATTTTTTAAACATTTTTTTCCGGCTGCTCATAGGAGTGATGGAGGAAAGACTGGGTTGTTGAAGTGAGATCTCCTGCTATGGCTACTTAATGGTTATTTGAAATAATGACCTCCCTGTGCAGTATGAGAAAGGTTTCATTTATGGGGGGGAGGTGGGGAGACTCATGTGTTACCATGTCTATGCCTAACTAGATCCTTCCGTTATATAATATTTCAAGTCTGATCCTCATTTCTCTCTGAATTCATGTTCTGATCTTCTGTTCACAAAGCTAGTCAATTTGGCCATGTTGAAGTACTCTCTCATTTTAATCTTCCCAGTTTTCATGATCAGGAAATCTCCCCATTTTCCAGCTAGATGCAATTGTAACTTTGTAACTTTTGCTGGTTTCCAAAAAGAACTTACCAACAAGAAGAATTATTTTTGTACTTAGAAACAGATAGTAGTGTTGTGGGCACTCATGAAAATTCTGGACCTAAAAGTTTACTGGGGGCTGCTGGTCTATGAAAGCAGTATAAATGTGTTCATTAAATTCTTTCAACTTGAGGCTTTCTGCCTATTGCTTACTGTCTATTATTGCCCCAGAAAAGCCATACATACATCAGGGAATAATGTTTAATTACCTCCATGATGTAACTGTGAACATATGTGAGATTTGCACAACAAATAACTCATGCAACCATCACAGCAGCAATGCCGGTTCATGTTTAGAATAATAGCAACCATGTCATGACTTTTCACATTTCCACATACCTCTACTAGCTATGTGCGAACACAGAATGCGATGACATCACAAAGTATTTTCTACTAAATGTTATAGAGAAGGAGAAAGGGAAATTAAACTTGGCCCCAACGTGTGGTACTGAAGATCCATTGCTGCTTTTTTGTTATACTTTTGTCTAGTGGTCTGCATGTTGATGGGCAAAACTCTTCCAAACGCTCACCTTTTGAAATTACTGTTCAAATATTTGTTGTTGGAAGCCTAAAGCCTGCAAATAGAATCTAATGTAATTACAGCTTCTGGTCTTTCATCTCCATTGGTATGCCAAGTGTTTTATTACTGTTCCACTAGCCTTATTTGGTGAAGATCTTTATCTTCCAAAATGTTACACTGAGGTCAATAAATGAACATCATCAGTAAAAACTGTGATCTGAAAGGAGAGCAAGATATTCTTGAAGATGTTCTGTTTTCATTTTTTATTTATACAAGACTCCTTGTAAATCAGAGCCTCCCGGTTTCAAAGAGAGGATCCATCACATTGAGCATACCGTACTTATTTTCTTTTCACTTCTAATAGACTCCAGTTGAAATAATGGAACAGATTGTAATTCTGATGGTTGGCTTTTCAGTTTGGTTTAACCAGGGCAGAATATCCAAAATACGTAAGATCTATATAGTACATTTCAAGAGTTCAACACTTTTAATATACATTATTACTGAGATTCATTCAACAGCCCTGTAACACATATCAACATTGTCACTCCTTTTAATAGCAAACTTGATGCTTCATTCATTCATTCATTCATTCATTCATTCATTCATTCATTCATTCATAAGGGCCATGAAAGAGGCCACCAGACATACACGGTGAAATCACATATTTAAAAACTATTAACATCAACAATAAAACACATCATTACAACAATTAAAACCAGAGCTAAAATATACATATAAAACCATAAAAAACAATTAAACATTGGGTAGGAAAGAGGGATCACTGAGGAAATGCCAACAACACAAAAAAGTCTTCATATACTGGTGGAAAATATTTTTCCTGGGGAGAGAATTATAGAGTTTTGGTGCACAACTGAGAAAGCCCTCTCCTGGGTTGCTACCTGTCTAATCCCAGAAGGGGCAGGGCATCCAACACAGGTCCTTAGAAGATAATTACAGTGGTCCAGGGTGAGGGGGTTTATGAGGGAGTAGGCAGATTTTCAGGTATATTGGTCCCAAGCTATATAGGGCTTTAAAGGTCAGCAACCCAGCAACAGGAATTGTGCCCCCAAAAAAGTTGAGAGACAGTGCAGATACACAATTTTTTCCTCAGGCCATTATATTTCTTACTATGACACACTGATGGGCACAATAGTTGCTAGAATACACTTCTCCAATTATGATTAGCTTATGAGAGGATATTACAAACTTGGAGAATTTAGCTTGGCTATTGCCTTTCTTTGGCCCTTTATGTAAGGGGCAATAAAAGCGGGGGAAAGGCGGGTTACATGAACCCACCCTCGCCCTTGCCCTTTCGCATGGCTGGCTGGGGCAGGCACCTTCACACAAAGGTGCATCTTTTTTTCTTCCCTGCCTGACCTTTTTTTTCTTCCCTGCCTGCGTGCCTGATCCCCTGGGCCATTATATGGCCCCTTTTCCCTGCGTGGCTCTGCAGATGGGAGCCGGGGAAGGGTTTTTCGAGAATCATGTTATGTGCCATTCTGTTGTTCAAACATGCCTCACAGCCGCAGCTGTTCGTTTGGCCATGGCTGCAAGGCATTTTAAAACAAAAGAATTGCACATAATGCTATTCTTCAAAAACCGGGAGGGGGGGGCAGAATGTAGAGTGGATCCGCATTAGGATTGGGATCCGTGCAAAGTTCCCCCTGAGCCCGATTTCCCCCCCGGGGTTATCCCAGTTTAATTAGCGCGTGCGGAAAAGGCCTTTGTGTGTGTACAATGTTCAATTAACCAATTTCACAGAGATGGGTGTGACCTCTAAAAGGCATTAAATCCCAGACAGTGGTCTAGACACCAAACCTTGGTACAGTTTCATAAATCCAGCATCTCTAAATGAGCATCAGCCTGGACTCACGAGTGTGAAATGAGACTCTTCAGGAATCACAGAAGACAAATGACTACTCCAAGTACGTTTTCAAAACAGGATTCCTTGCTTTAATAAGGACTGTTTCCCAGATGGGACAAGGAATTGGGTCTTTTCTGATCTCTGGTAGGGGTGGAACTGGTGGTAAGCCCTGTTCCCTTTACAATTAACAAGCTGTGATATGTAACATACACATGGCTATTCTAGATGTATATCTGCAGTGAGGATGATTGGAGTAATATAAGCCTGATAGTCTCACTTTGAGCCTAGCCTAATATTGGCAAGCTCTCCTGATTACATGATCTAATGCTGACATGCTCCAGTAGTATTAATCCAATACATCTGGGTTTGCCTTCAGGGTGCACATAGAAATATCCCGAGGATGAAGGACATAGACTAGCAGCCCAAAGGCATATTCATTCCCAACAGGCTTTATCCATTGATGCTAAGGGACAGAGATCCTTCTGTTTTAATAGACTAACTCTAAGTTTACTTTTCCAAAGCAAAGTTAATGTTTTGGTTCTTTTAAAAATGCTTGACCAGTGAGACTGTGGTGTGACAAGAGGTTATTTTTTTGTTTGCTCCTGAACAGGAGCTGCAAAGGAACAGAAATGCCTCGGAATCACCCACCCCAAGTGATTATATATATGCCCCTGTTCATAGCCAAAGTCCATCCAAATTTGCCACCCAACTCTCAGAGCCCGCTCCCAAGTAATGCTCCTCATCCCTGATTCCCACAAATTTAAAACTACAACCTTAATGTTTATTTAAGCCTCTAGCGAAATATATCATTGCTCATTATAACCCTTCGTGCAATTTGAACATTTGGCAAGCATAATCTTAATGCCCGAGAGCATTCGTTACGATTTAAGAACATAAGAACATAAGAACTAGCCTGCTGGATCAGACCAGAGTCCATCTAGTCCAGCATTCTGCTACTCGCAGTGGCCCACCAGGTGCCTTTGGGAGCTCACATGCAGGATGTGAAAGCAATGGCCTTCTGCTGCTGCTGCTCCTGAGCACCTATTCATATACATTTGTAATCTGAGATCAAGGGGAGGATCAAGATTTCGGTAGCCATATAGATTGACTTCTCCCTCCATAAATCTGTCCAAGCCCCTAAAGCTATCCAGGTTAGTGGCCATCACCACCTCCTGTGGTATATATATTATTCCAAAACACCAATCACACGCTATGCGAAGAAGTGTTTCTTTATTAGTCCCACTCTTCCCCCAGCATTTTCAATGAATGCCCCCTGGTTCTAGTATTGTGAGAAAGAGAGAAAAATGTCTCTCTGTCAACATTTTCTACCCCATGCATAATTTTATAGACTTCAATCATATCCCCCCTCAGACGTCTCCTCTCCAAACTAAAGAGTCCCAAGTCACATCTCATTCATTGTATCCCACACTTCCTCCAAGCACCTCAGAATGGCATACATTTTGCCCAGCGAGGTAGATTGATCTGAAAATGTGTGACTTGCTCATAAGGAACGGGGAGATCTGGACCCAAGTCTCCCAGATTCTAGTTTGATACACTGACTACCACTCTGCACAGACTTGGGATTGAAGGAATTATTACAGGTTCCTAGAGTATACACAAGAACATGCACAAAACAGCACTATATTGAATCAGTTCCTCGGTCCATTAAGGCCAGTATTAGACAGCAGCTCTTCAGGGTCTCAAGAAGAGATCTTTCACATTATTTGCTACCTAGTTCTTTTAGTTGGAGATGCTGGGGATTGAATATGGGACCTTTATCATGCAAAGCATCTGCTCGGCCTCTGAGCCCTGATGTTTTATATTGTTACTGGAGGGTGTGCAAACTATTTAAAGATGATCCTTGAAGCTTCCTCACCTCCACCACCGCAGTGGGATCCTGCAGATATCCAAGGCAAACACCACTTTTGTAAGTTAAATATTCTTCTCCGCTTGGTCATTTGAGAGGAAGGATGTCCCAACTGTGGGAAAGCATTCAAGTATCGGTAATATGCGTGTACGGAACATCTGTAATACAGTGCAGAACACATTTGAGCGCTTGATAAAAATCAAATACTTTCCCCAACTGTTTGGTGGTGTTGCTTAAAGTTTCCCCTGTAATGATTGTCTGTTGCTCCTTGAAAGTTTTTTTCTCTCAAGATAACTTCATGGGTACACCAAACGGGTTCCTAAAATGTCATTGCTGGTTATTGTTAACCATAAGAAAAGATGGGTCTCAATGGGATCGTCATTCCATTTCTGGTGCACTGCAGGGTCATTTCTTCATTTCTGTATCTGTGTCCTTCTTTTTCCTTTTATGTTTAGCCTCTGGAAATATTAAACATGTTTACCTTAAGCCACGGGTTAAGCAAGTTTCCCATGAGGAGCTATGTCAGTCTCCAGCTGTATTTTGACTGAATTTTACCCATGGGCCATTAAAATCGTTTGAAGCAAAGCTTTATCTTTTCAGAGAAGAAATTTATTGCATTTTTGAAGAAGAGGAAAACGGGGTGTGTTTAGAATAAAACATTTTTATATGGGTGGGAGTACTGGGAGTGAGAGGGCCATTTTTGTATGTTCCCTTTGAAGGCTTGGGCTACTTTCTTCAGCAGATGTTCCTTGAATTTATTTCTATGTTTTCCCCCATCTCCATTTGCAATAACAAGGAGGGCTACATAACCCAACTGACGTTAAGTCACTCATTCAAACATTTTGAGTTGTAAGTGTTCCCGCTTTTGCTAAATTGATGTAAGTCCCTCTCATGCTTCCAGCTGTAAGTTACATTTGTGCAGAAGTCTGGAAACATGGACTTCAAACTCATAGTCCTGACCACAGCTGATTTTTGTTTATGGTTTTGTTGTCGATTAAGGTTTTGTTTCTAAATTTGATGATCTGGATCCAATTGAAGTTGTGTACAAGGAGGACTTATAATCAGGCAGCCATCTAGGGCGGACTCTCTGGCATTAGCCAGTTTCTAAGTCTTTTCCATTGTACAGTGGAACCTTGGTTTTCGCCGGTAATCTGTCCGGCAACGTTCGGCGAAAACCGAAACTGGCGAAAACCAAAGCTACGCCGTTTGCACATGCCCTACGCAAACAGAGTAGTAAATTTCCAAAAAGTGTAAATTTATGCAAATGGCATAGCAAATTTACACAAGAAGCGTGAATTTACGCAAACTGCGTAGTGAAAAACCGAGACAAAAAAAAAACGTCAGCTTAATTGGCTTAAAACTGAATCGATGAAAACCGAGTTATGATAAACCAGGTTCACCAGTTGTGGACTCTGTGAGGGGCTCTTTGAAGAGGTGAGAAAGACCCGTTCTTCAGGAGATTCTTCAGGAGATTCTTCAAGGTCTGTCTGTTAGTCTGGGCTTTTTACATGGCTAGTATCTTTTAAGGGTGGGGGATTTGGGGTGTGGGATTCCATCTTTGGTTTTAGCTGGGGATGTTCTAACTACCATTGTAAGCTCCCTTGAACCTTGAAGAAAGATGGGATATAAATATTCTAATAAATAAAATATAATAATTAAATTAATTAAAATAATATTTAACTAGTGAAAATCTTTGAAACTAGTAGAAGGAGAACTAGAGGGTCTGCTTAAACCGTTAGAAGTAAACAAAACAGACTATTTTGCACTAAGTATTAGTACTTTATTAATTATTGCTATTTTTATCCCACCCACATACAGAACTGTTTAAATACCATTTCTCCCCTTTTCATTAATATACAGTGGAACCTCGGTTTTCATTGGTAATCCGTCTGAAAAGATTAGATGAAAACCGAAACCGATGAAAACTGAGGCAAACTTTTCCATAGGAATCAATGTCAATCCAATGAATCCGTACTAGGCACTCCAAAAAACATACCAAAAATACATTTTTGATGAATAAACATAGTGTTTTATGCTGAAAATAGTAACAAACAATAACACTAGGACCAGCTTTAGAGCCAGTGGACCAATGTTGCACCAGAAAGCTGTCCAAAGAGGTCTGTTTCTGATGCCTCTTTAAGATTTGTCTGAAATGGGGGAAGACATTGTCATTAAACAAGTTGCAGACATCGGTGGGTGATTTTTGTCCAGGTGATTTTTTTCCACAAACTCCTGCACCTTACTGCAAATCGATGAAAACCGAAGTAGATCGATGAAAACTGAGACAAATTTTTCACTGAAAAAATCGATGAAAACCAAAACTGATGAAAACCGAAGGCAATGAAAACGGAGGTTCCACTGTATAGTGTTATGTATAATAGACTTCCTTGAGGGGTTACACTTACTTTTTGGAGAAGAGAGCCCTCAGAGACTTGTGTATTTATGTTATTTACAAGTATACACATAGTGCCCAAATGGACAAAGATGCCCTCCTACAAGGCCGCAGATCTGCCACCCAGCCAACAGATCTCCATAGAGAGAGATTCTGCTCCATAGAGAGAGGTCTGACCAACGAACTGCTCCGTCTGTCTCTCTCACTTTCCCTCTCTGTCTCTTCCAGAATTTAAACTGCTGTTTCTACAAACACAGGCCCATTCTGCATGGAAGGCTTACCTTGGGGCTCTTCACTGCGCTGTGGGCTTATAGTGAGGTCTCCTCGCATTTCTCTGTTTACATGCGAGGAAACAGACCACATGCAGTGCAGTTTCTCTGCTGAACTCTGCTGGCTCTCAGTTCCTGGTTCTCATAACTGCACCTCAAAGTCACGGATTTCTCCCCTCCCCTCTTCCCCGCTTTTCCTGCCACTGCTGCTTGTTTTAAAAGAAAGGCTGGTTTGAAATAAAGTTTTTAAAAGCCCTCCCAATGACCAGGGAGGGTGGCAGTAAAGTGGAGAGGTGAGGTGGAGCCAAAAAGCGATTTGCTTGTACTATTCTATAAAAATTGTGTTATTATATTGATAACTCGATATTTTGATGTAAGCATTTAGAGAGAAACAGGAAGAAACTGGCAATATCAAGGGGGGGAATAGGGGGAAAGCATGAATGGCAGGGTGAAACTAGGTAGGCTGGCTGTGGGTGGAGGAAATGTCCAGGGCAAAACTGGGCTCACGGGCAAATCTGTTCCACTCTGCTAGAAAAGCAAATGAAAGTCATGCTAGGAGTGTTCTCTTTTGCCACAGAGAGAATGGAAAGTGAAAGCAGGGCTCCAGAAAATACGCCCAGACATATTCTCAAATTGCACCCCCCAGCCTTTTGCAATCTGGATGTTATGCCCATATGGATACACCTCAAGACTGCAGGAGCCTTTTTGTCGCTGCACCACTGTGGTGGTGGTGGTGAGGAATGTGGACCACTTTTCTTCTCCGTACCTCCTCCCCCCACAAAAGCCTCTAGTTACTTTAAGATTAAGATTAACTTACTTCCAGATGGCAAGGCTGGGCCAGATCAATCGGGGTGAGATAGAGTTCCCCCTGGAGCTTGAGTCCCCCCTGCCCCCTCGATTACACATCTGTGTGGCAATCTGAGAGAGGACTTTTTTGGTTATGGCACCAAAACACTGAGCCTTGGAACATCATTGTACAAAATCCTGTACTTTTCCACTTGAACAAAGGTTCGTCTACAGGTTTCATTCTTGTCACAGCTTAATATGGGTTCCCCTGAAGGGAAGTGACTTGCCCAACATCATTCTGTTAGATTAATACTGCAATGGTAATTTGAACCTGAGCATCCCTAGTTTGGGTCCAAAACAGTACCTATTTACAACCACCTTGTCGATGAGGTAAATTGCGTTTGGAGTGCGGCACACACAGAGAACAGAAGGTGTGGGGGGGGGGTGTCATGAGGGGTTTTTAATAACCTTTCCCATGAACTTGTGGAGCAACTGATTCATGACATTCAGTATTTTAAGAGGTTTCAAAAAATAGGCTCTTCTATTAGAACATGCATGTTTAAGGGGCTTTGGGGTTTAGATTTTGCTGGTTGTGTCACTGTATAAAGAGCTATACAAAAAGAAGAACTTGTGATATTCTACTGTATAGATTTCCATACTTGCCTTTGGCATTGAAAGTGTAAATTTATCCTTCACAAGGAAATTCAACCCTCCGGCTTCGATTGCTATCCTATATTTTCTCTCCCAATCATAAAGCAACACATTGGCAGTTGCCTAAAATCATTTGCCATTCCAAGGGGCTTGAAACAACAAAGTGAAATTATTCTGCATTAAACAAATTCTTGACTAAAAGGCATATCTCTCAATTATCTTGGTTTTGTCAGTTTGGGTTAGCTCATTAATATTATTTTTTAAAATGTACTTTATAGATGTATTAAAAGTTGGTGGACATGAGCATGGTCTGTAGTGTTTCTGTTTTATTTGTGTTACCATGATTGATTTGCTTGCTTTATAATATGCTGGTTTTAAATTTCCTGGAATGTGGATCAAGTTTATAATCTAATTTGAAATTTATCCTTCGTGCATTCTGGTCCAAATCAGATAGGAGATAACATTTGATCTTGCATTTGTCATGACGATATGTGAGGCTTAAAAAAAAAATCCCAACATGCACATATACCCAGCTTCATTTTGCTTGCTGTACTAGATGTTTTATAATGAATTTAATGGCACCCTGGGAGTTGCCAATTCCATGTGAACCCCTGAGTCAGAGGACCAAGCTGTCATGTTTCCTCACAATGACACATTTTACATCTCCAGCTAGATGCTGTATTTGTATATTATATTTTGGCTTAGTTTCTCAGCATTGCAACCTGGACATTTAGCAGTGAAACTGGAGTGCTTAATATTAATTTTTCCACATTACTTCAATAAGAACATAAGAACATAAGAACTAGCCTGCTGGATCAGACCAGAGTCCATCTAGTCCAGCATTCTGCTACTCGCAGTGGCCCACCAGGTGCCTTTGGGAGCTCACATGCAGGATGTGAAAGCAATGGCCTTCTGCTGCTGCTGCTCCTGAGCACCTGGTCTGCTAAGGCATTTGCAATCTGAGATCAAGGAGGATCAAGATTGGTAGCCATAGATTGACTTCTCCTCCATAAATCTGTCCAAGCCCTTTTTAAAGCTATCCAGGTTAGTGGCCATCACCACCTCCTGTGGTAGCATATTCCAAACACCACCCACACGCTATGGAAGAAGTGTTTCCTTATTAGTCCCAATTTTCCCAGCATTTTCAATGAATGCCCCTGAATTTAAAAGACAGAGAAAGAGAGAAAAATTTCTCTGTCAACATTTTCACCCCATGCATAATTTTATAGACTTCAATCATATCCCCTCAGACGCTTCCCTTCCAAACTAAAGAGTCCCAAACGCTGCAGCCTCTCCTCATAAGGAAGGTGCTCCAATCCTTCAATCATCCTCATGCCCTTCTCTCTGCAGACCTCTTTTCTTTTCTATCTCTTCGGATATCCTTTGAGATGTGGGCGACCAGAACTGAACACAGTACCCAAGGCAAGGTCGCATTCACGCTTTATATAAGGGCATGACAATCTTGCAGTTTTATTCTCAATTCCTTTCCCACTATCCCCAGTATAGAGTTTGCCTTTTCACCGCTACATGCATTGAGTTGACATTCCCATGGAATTCAACAACTACACTCTAAATCCCTTTCCTGGTTCAGACTGATAAGAATTGGACTGTAGCGTAATATGTGAAGTTTGGATTTTTTGCCCCTAATGCATCACTCTTACATTTCAAGCACATTGAACTGCATTTGCCATTTTTAGCCTAATTTCACCTACTTATCAAGGTCCTGCTTTTGAGCTCTTTCGCAATCCTTTGTGGTTCTTGTACCACCCTGTTATACCTGTGTCATTCCATCCCACACCCACCTCCAAAGCAGCACTGTCCTGTCCTGCACAGTCACCAATCTCCTCCACACCAGGAACTCCCACATGTCCACCTTGCCTGCCCCAACCAAAGCTCTTAATCCATAGGAGGATCTCCCCTCTTATTCCTTCTCATTGCTGAGTTTCTTTCTCAACTGTCTCTGGTGGGAGGGAACTCTTGTCAAAAGCCTTTGAAATCCCAAGTAGACAATGTCCACTGGTTCCCCTCTTATCCACATGTCTGTTTACACCACCCTCAAAGAACTCTAGTAAGTTTGTGTATGACAGGACTTGCTCTCTACAAAAGCCATAGCTGACTCCTTCCTCAGCAGGTCTCTGCTTTTCTACATGTTTAATAATTTTATCTTTAATGATAGATTCTACTAATTTACCAGGAACAGATAACAAACTGACTGGCTCTGTACTTCCTCGTCCCCCCCCCCCTAGACCATTTTTTAAAGATTGGTGTGACATCGGCCATCTCCCAGCCTCCAGGGATGGAGCCTGATTTCAGGGATAAGCTGTATATTAATGTGAGAACATCAGTAATTTCATGCTTGAGCTCTTTTAAGAACTCTTTGGATGAATGCACTAGCTAGGATTTGGTAGCATTTAGTTTATCAATGGCTGGCCAGAACTTCTCTTCCTTGTCTACCACTAACTTCACTAGTTCCTCGGATTCACCTCCTGGCAAGCTTGGTCTAGTGTGCAGGAATTTTCTCACTCCTCCTCTTTGGGTGAAGACAGATGCAAAGAATTCATTCAGCTTCTCTGCAATCTCCTGCTGTCACCTTTTAGCACACACCTTTTGTTCCTTCATCGCTTTCCAATCGGACCTGCCGGGCTTCCCTAGCTGGCTTCCCTGCTTTTTGATGTAAATTTGAAGAACTGTTTGTTGTTAGTCTTGATGTTCAGCAGCCATGCTGCCTCATAACCTTTTTAAGCCTCCCTTACAGCTAATCTTGCTTCTCTTTGCCACACCATTTGTGTTCTCCTCTCTTGGTACTTCCTTCATCAGTTAAGTTGCTGGACTTCCATTTTCTAAAAGACATCTTTTTTTTCCTAATACCACCTCAACCTCCCTTTGTTAACCATGGTGGCTTTCTTTGGACTGGGCGCTGCCTTTCCTAACCCATGGAAATTCACATTCCAGCTGAGCTTTTAAGACTGTGTTTTTTAAATAACCTGCCAAGCACCTTTGGACATTTTTTTGACTCTCTCTGATTTTCCTTTCAGCTTCCCGCCACATCCCCCATCTTGGAGAAATTTCCCCTTCTGAAGGCAAATGTAACTACATTAGTAGCTGTCACTTGTCTGCATGTAGAGATACTGAATCTGGACAGTATATTGTGGTCGCTGTTCCCTATCGCTCAACAACACTGACTTCCCAAGCACTAGGTCCTGGGTCCCACATAGAATTAGATCTAGGATCAAGACTTCCCCTGGTTGGTTCTACAAACCATCTGCTCTAAGCACACAGTCATTTAGCATATCCAGGAATGTTCTCTCCTTACCATGACCTGAACATGCATTTTCCAGTTTATGGGGATAGTTAAAATCACTCTTAATTAACAATGCATATTTTGCTTTGTTGGCCTCTCTCTAATTTCTTTTTCCATCTCAGAATCCTCTTGTGCACTTTGTCAGGGGACGATAATATATTCCTAATAAAAGTTAAACTTTGCTTCACCCCTGGTATTGATATCCACAGTGCTTCTGTAGAGGAACTCAGCTCCCCCCTGCATTGTCTATTTATAGATGACACTTATGTCCTTTGGATGTAGAGGGCCACCCCACCCCACACTTCGCCTGTCCTATCCCTTCCTGTAGAGCCTGTGTAACCTGGGATAACAGCATCCCAATTGGTTCTCCTCTCATTCCACCATGTCTCTGTGGGATGCTCACCATATCAATGTCCTCCCTTCAAAACTTCCTGTACTCCAGCCTTCCCCATTTTAGGGTCTAATGCGTTTCTCATTTCATAGCATAGAGACACCTCTGTATACTCTGTCTCTGTCCTTAACCTGGGATTTATGTGCTTTGCCCTCTAGCCTTTTTTGTAGACACTCTCACTTATCACATTGCTATGCTCCTCGCTTGTATGTGGTTGATTCAGAAAACCCGGTCTCTGTGTCTGCTTCCCTACATGGACTCCTGTATTCTCGGAATCCCTAAGTCACTCTCAGCTCCTGTCGGCTTCCCTCAAGGATCAGTTTAAAAAGCTGTTCTGCCACCTTTTAATGCCTGAGCTTGTAGCAGCCTGGTTCCTCTTTTGGTTAAGATGAAGTCTGGCCCCTTTTGTACAGGCCTTGCCTTATCCCAAAAGGTTCCCCAGTTCCCTGACAAAGCTGAAACCCTGTCCTTACACCACCTTCTCATCCACGGAACATTGAGACTTGGGACATCTCCTCATTGCTAAGCTAGCTCTCCCTGGAGTTGTGGAACAGTAGCATTTCTCGAGAATGCCACCTTGGGGTCCTGATTTTTAACCTTTTTCCTAGCAGCCTAAATTTCGGGCTTCCAGAACCCTTGCCACATTTCAAACAATGTCATTGGTACCAGGCTGTGGGACCAAGATTACAACTGCTGACTCCACCCCAGCACTGTCTTTTAACAGGCTCATTCTTAGACGTAAGTGACATCCGGCAACCTTCTCGCACTCAGGTGTAGGCAAGTCACCAGTGCGGGGTCAATAATGCCTGTCACAAACCCAACTCTCTATATTCTAATGATCGAATCACCCACTACAAGGAGCCCCCCCCCACCTCCCCAGAGGGGTATCCCCAGCGTAGAGGATATCTGACCACCAGCTAAGGAAGGGGTCCCATCTAAGGGAGCATCTTTCCACCACCTCAGACTGGCACCCTCCACCACCCAGACTTCATTCTCCTCCATGACATCTTGAAGAGATGTCACCTTGGGAGGGACCTGGCTGCTAGGTCCCCTCGGAAGCCTGCTTGTGCTGCCTCCTCTGCCTCTCTCAGCTTTCTCCAGGTCTCAAGCACCTCTTGGCTTCAAGAGAACGCACATGTTCCTTTGAGTGCCGAGGAACTCATTGCAGCGAGGGCACACTCAATGCACTCTCTGCCCTAGTGGCAGATCAGTCATATACATACACTCTCCAGTGCAAAAAAACACTGGAAAGCCCCCATCCCCTGCTGGGCTCTGTCTCATATCTAATTTTGTTTAGATATTCAAATACCAATTTTACCTTAGTGCCTCCTCTTAAGGTTTCTCATACCTTCTACTATCCCTTTAAAAATATGTTTTATTTAGTAACACTGCGCTGCCAAGTAGCTACCGCTGGTTCCAGAGAGACTAACTGGAAAAGATTTAAAAATGTGAGAAGTTCCACCCCTTTCAGCACTAACTGAAAAGATTTACAAATGTGAGAAGCCCCACCCTTCAGCCGCTTCCACCAATCAGCAGCCCTAGGACAAGGAGAAAAAAAGAGAAACCCCCTGTTTAAAATACACTGTTTAAAAGATGTGGCTTTGAGAAAAGCCCTCTGTCAAGCTCCTCAGCCCTCAATGAATGAGACTACGTGGTTCCTGTGTGAAACCTCCTCTGAGACAGCATTGGATCCTACTAGGTAACTTTCTGAATGAAATATGAACAAATTATAGTCCATTGGTCTATAAAAAGAGAGCCAGCATAGTGTAGTGCAATGGTGGCAAACCTTTTCGAGACCAAGTGCCCAAATTGCAACCCAAAACCCACTTATTTATCGCAAAGTGCCAACACGGCAATTTAACCTTAATATAGAGGTTTTAGATTAGAAAAAACGGTTGGCTCAGAGGTGTGCATTACTCGGGAGAAAGCTTGGTGATAGTCAGTGGCTTTGCTTTGAAGCAACCATGCAACTCTTCCAATGAGTGAATCACGACTCTAGGAGGGTTTGCTCAGAAGCAAGCCCCATTGCCAGCAACTGAGCTTACTCCCAGGTAAACGATCGTGCTTTAGTTCTTTGCATGAAAATCAGTGGGGTTTAACAGCGCCTAACAAGGTTATCTACACTGCTTCCCCCAAACTAGGTCTCATGTTTAATGCTAATAATCGAGCCCAGCAGCCCAGGCCAGCCTAGATGTGTGTGTGTGGGGGGCAACTCTGTTTGTGCGTGCCCACAGAGAAGGCTCTGAGTGCCACCTCTGGCACCTGTGCCATAGGTTCGCCACCACTGGTGTAGTGGTTGACAGTGGCGGAATCTACGCTAGAGACCCAGGTTTTATTCTCCACTCCTTCACATGAGTGATGGACATTGGACACCAATCTGGAGAACCAGGTCTGATTTCCCACTACTTCACATGCAACCTACTGGGTGACAAAGTCACAGTTTTCTCAGGACTCGCTTAGCCCCACCTGTCTCACAAGGTGCTGGTTGGATTTTAAATAAAACATATAAAACTAATTGCGGGACAAGTGGGATGGCTTAACTAGAAACCTTACTGCAAGGAGTGATAACACTTAGCATGAGCTCTTTTGCTGCTTAAAGTTATGGTTGTCACTTTACCACTGAAATTTTTCGTGATGATCCATTTGTCAAAAACTATCGTGCTGCAGTGATAGTGAGTTGACTTCAGACTCCAGGCAACCATTTAACAGACCGGATGACATTGGATTGAGTCCACCTAATGTACCAGACAGGATTATTATGAGGATGAAGGGCGGGGGGAGCTCATGTAAAATTGGGAGAGAACCTCATTCCTACTTGGAGGTAGAGCAGGACTCAAATATGACAAAATGAAAACAAAATGTTTCTATTAGAGATTTTCTGGTCTGTGTCTTCTTTGAGAATCTTCCTAGATGTGCTAAGTCTTATAGACAGCATTCTAATATTTTTAAATAAACAGTCTTTGAATAGAGTTTTAGGATTTCTTTAAAGCCCGATCCATTTGACTATAAAGTTGCTACCGATCTCCATCACCTTCAATCCACCTACATGTACACTCACTTAGCCCTTTAATTTTGAAACATTTATCTTTCATTTGTTACCCATTGTGGTGTGGCGGGTTTAGGAGGGCAATGCCGCATTAAAACATCTGGATTTGATTGTATACATTCTTTCAACTGAAGTTACTTTGATCAATCCCAGATGTTTGATAACCAAAATTACGTTTGAATTGTTAATCATTTTTGGCAAGGGCCCTGTTCTTTAGAAGGAGGAGGAGGAGGAAGACTTTCAAGGAAGGTGTGAGTTGGAACATATTCTGTTCAAATACCCAACTTCAAATTGAAATGACTTCTGCAGGTTAGATTAGTTTGTATACATATTGCTTTGCAACACTTTAGGTTATTTCAAAACTTCTTTGACAGATTTATATGCAAATTCAGATGCAAACATTTACTTTACTATGAAACAATTAGCCATAACCCATATGTACCATTACAACAGAACCTATATGTCATCTGTAGACTTGAAAACCTCCCGCATGGCTTATAGTTTCTGTTAGAATTCAAGCCACTGATTCTACTTCCTTCAAATGTTAATTTTTTTTAACATCATGAGTTTTGAAAATGAAATGCCAAAAATTCTCAGGACACAGAAGCCGGCAGTGAGTAGGAAGAGGGTAAACCAGAAGTACAATGATAATTTTAACATTGATAACATCATTGATTACAGGATCTATATCAGGTGTGTAATTTATTACAATGGCTGGATATGACATAAATGTGACTTGGTTGGGACGGGCCCTGGGTGTGTGTGGCTGCCTTGGGTGGCACCAGAATGGCATTGTGGAAAGGTGGTGCTGACTGGACTAGTGCAGAGGGGTACTATGGCTGCCTTGAGAAGACTTATCAGACCCATAAACCAGCTGAAGTATGCCCCCCACCCCCTGCTCCTGATCTGGCCTGGTGAGCCAACTGCTGGATCCAGTCACTGGACCGCATGTTTGACAACCCTGAATTATAGTGACTTTTCAATGCTGCAGTCACTTTCCCATTCAGAAGATCTCTGTTTATTATTCCCATACTGCAGATTTGAACCAGTAACTTCCCAGCTTCCAGGGGTAACACAATTATAAAGCGTGGCCGCGCCTCACATGCGGCCGCCATTGCAGGAGGGGAGGCCCGGCAGAGAAGCCGTCTGTTCGGCACCGGGTCGAAGAGTCAACATTGCGGCCCTTTAAGTGCATGTGCAGCCGTTCTGGCTCATGTACAGTTGGCCGCCAGGAAGTCATCTTGCCCAGAGAAGGGCAAGATTGACATGAATTGGGGCTGGCGTGCTCTCGTGAGGCACAAGAGCCCACCGTTGGTATGAGGGCTGGTCTAGGGCTTATTTAAAGCCCTGCCTTGTGGACCGGCCCCATTCGGAAAGAAGCCTAGTAGTGGTGATTGCTGCACAGAGAGGATTTGCTTTTTTTAAACAGTAGAATAAGAGCTCTTCCAACAGATGCGAAAGCATGAAGCTGCCTTGCACTGAAGCAGACCACCGGTCCATCAATGACAGTTCTGTCTACTCAAACTGACAGTAGCTCTCCAGGGTCTAACATCTGTTAGAACTTTAGTGTGTGGGGTGGTGTGGTGGTGGGGTGGTGGTGGTATGTGTCACCAAGTCACAGCCATTGCTTTCACATCCTGCATGTGAGCTCCCAAAGGCACCTGGTGGGCCACTGTGAGTAGCAGAGTGCTGGACTAGATGGACTCTGGTCTGATCCAGCAGGCTAGTTCTTATGTTCTTATGGTTTATGGCAACCCAAGGCAAGAGAAATTCAGAGGTGGTTTGCCATTTGTCTGCCACCATGCAGGATGAGAGAGTTCTGAGAGAACTGTGACTGGCCATCCAGCAGGCTTCATGTGGAAGACAGGGGAATTGAACCCGTTTCTCTAGAGTCTGCCACTGTTCACCACTATACCACACGTTGGCTCTCACTCAGGCTTTTTTAAATCACCTATTACCTGATTCTTTTAACTGGAGATGCAGAGAACTGAACCTGGGTCCTCTTGTATGCCAAGCAGATGCTCTGCCGTCAAGCTACAGCCCTGCCAAATATATTTGAAGCAGATTGAAAACAGAATATGCGAGAAGAAAGTGTGCAACATTATCATATGTATGGAATTCATTGTCATAAGATGGGGTGACAGCTTATATATAGCTTTTAAAAGATTAGACAGGCTCATGGAAGTCAGGTCTGCCAAAGGCTAATAGCCACCAGAACTAAAATACACTTTCCATCTTCAGAGCCAGTATCTCTCTGATTACCAGATGCTGGGGACAAACAACAGGGCAGATGATTATCTCTGTAACAGGCTGCCTGTCATCTTCCCAGGGATATTGAAGCAGCCATTTTGGAGTCTGGCCTGGAGAGACCCTTGGTCCTATCCAGCAAGCCAGTAATTATTTTCTAATCAATGGCTTTTTCTAGCTGAAAAGATCTGCAAATTCTGATTTGTGTTTCAACGTAAATACGCAGAATATGGATGCTGTAGAACAAACACAGTGCAAATGTTAGTTTTTTTGTTAAAATAATGGTTTTATTGATGCATCTTAAAAGTCATTAATACAATTACAATTGATCACTAACTTATCAAACTCAAAACGGTACAACATATTCACAAAGCAACTCATCATATTCATTTGTTGCACACTTGAACTTCCCACCAAACTGTCAAGAGACATACCTTTTACTATTTGCCCCACTTATTCTTAGCTTAATAACTCAACATCAATTACTTTTCCAAATGCAGGTATGTCTTATATAATCCAATCATAACAATTTTTAGAAACCATTTTTTCCTATAGCTTATCTCTTAACTTTCCTCTTCTTCTCTGCTCATCAAACCAACATTAATTTATTCTTGTATATATTTTCAAGGTAATTTGTCAACTTCGTCCATTCATCCTTAAATTGGGACAACATTTTCCCATTAATAATGATGCAAATATCTGTTGATGAGGGAAAAAATGCCATCCCTAACAAGATGAGGCTTCACAAGCTCTTCTTCCAGTTGTAGAATCTTCTCTTAGAGGTAAATGAAGAGATTAAAGGGGACGTCCTTGCTTTGATTCTCCAGAAGTAGATATATCAGTGATTGCTACTCACACACATTTCTTATGCAATTACACAGTAATGAATTGAAATTAATACACATGTTCTTTCAGTAGACAAATAAGCTACCAGCGGCAGGAGTCAGTCCTTCTGAAAGCACTGTGCACATTGATGGTACTGTATACATAATAATATAGAAGGCAATGGGGGTAACAAAAGAGGCAGAGGTGTGTGGAAAAATGTTCAGGGAAGAAAATAGGAAAGGGCCAGCCATGAAAATTAGGTGAAAAGGGGCTGAAGAAACAATGCATCGTTTTCTATGGATTGCAACGTTTTCCATGGATTGGATCCTACCAGCTTTTCTGTTGATGAAACACCAATCCCCTTTTGATCACTGAAAAGGCTATGCTAGGGATCATGAACAAAAGTCTCATAGGCAGTGGTGGGATTCAAACAACAACTGATTGTTTACAAGCATCATTTTAACAACCGGTTCTGCCAAAGTGGTGCGAACCGGCTGAATCCCACCACTGCTCATAAGATAATGGAGTGGTTAGGGTGGGAATTGAGTAAGGTCAGGTAGAAAAGGTCATAAGATCCAACCCCATATTTGTAGAAAGGGAATGGTCTCCCCCATAGATGCAAATGCACTTATTGGAATGGACCTTTTTGTCTTCCAAGATATTGTCAGAGTCTCAGGTTTCAATACTGTATCCTGCTTCATTTACATGACAGTATGTATGCAGTGGATCATGCTTGCTGCTTGCTGCTTTGTAGGTAATTAGGCACCCCCCTAGCTGGAGGTTGGTAAGCTTAAGGGCATGACGTCATACTGGCCCCATTGAGGAGTACTGCAAGGTCAGGCTTCCAGGCAGCGAGATAAGACAGATGTCTGCACTAGACACAATTAAGCAGTTCCCACTGGCATGAAAGAGAAAGAGGGGGAGCAGGCTCATAGCTGATAAATTGCAACACTTGTTTGTGCCCCTTAGAACTGGCTGGAAGAAACTTAGGTTCTCAATGCCTGGTCCAATAATAAAGACTTTTGTGACCAAAATCAGAGTCTGTTTACTGGGAAAGAATCATAGACCTAACATAATCACTGATAGCAACATGAGACCAGGATATTCCTGGATATTCAAGCAGCCTTCCCTCTCCATGCTTAGAGTATTGGCATATATTGCTTCTGTTTGCCCTGAGGAGGAAACATATAGCTTAATGGATATATGGGAGGCAGCCTCCTGCTACATGTAATAAGTGGTGCTCTGTGCGGCGTTTGCATCAGAGTGCAATCCAGGAGAGTGCATTTGATCCCTCTACTGGTTCCATCACAACATGTGTTGTGCATATGTGGGTACAGATTGTGCCAGTTGACAGACTTGCCCCATGTTTTTGAGAGGTATGCACAGGCCTCTATAAATCTCCAACCACAACTGAGTTCTCTTCACCTGGAAGCTGGAACATAAGAAGGAAAGGAATTTTGAGCACAAGAAAGACAAAATGAAGTAGACTGTAGTGGTTATGTTGATGTGTGTGAGATAGATAAGAATGAAACGGTAGGCCCAGGGCTGAACTTCTATAGGTATGCATGGAAATTAAAGTTTACAGAAGGGCTAAAGAAAACAAGGGTTCACTTTTCAATGGGAGGCTTAGCCTTATGGGAACTAATCAGGTCAAGGCAGTGCTACATCTGCTGCAGAATGCTTCACAAAACTGGAGGAGCATGGTGCTAACGTGATAGCTTGTGCTACAAGCAAAGCATTTGCTTCTCAGACTGAGTGAGGTATGCCCTAGTGCAAATAATTTCTTTGCCACAAAGATGGGAGAGAGTTATTAGTGGGGTCACAAAAAGGTGACATTTTACCCTTTGGGTGTGCAGGACAGTGAGAAACAGAGGCAGATTCTGCACGGGCCAAAAACAGCAGTGTGAAAACGGTGTGAAACTGGTATAAAATGGTGTAAAAGGGTTTACACTGTTTTCACAACACTTTTTTTGGCCCATGCGGAATCTGCCAGAGAGAGGCTGTGCCAATATACTTTTCTTTGTTTAACTTGGTTGACTTTGAAAATAAGGACTAAAAAATGACTTCAGGCAGATTTTTTCCCCAAAGCATGAGCATAACCAAATATACACTCCTCTAGGTCATGGCTCAAGCAAGGAAATATTATTTGCTATACCATAGTTTTCTCAGCTTGGTTTAAATACTCCTTTGCACCAGCTTCATCTGACTTGCTTCATAAAATGCTGAAGTCAGCCCTTCCCTTGGACCAGCATTGCCTGAAGTTATATTTTCCCTTTGAACTAAATTCAGAAACACTTTAAAAAACAAAAAAGAGGTTTTAATGATTAAGAATAATTAGTCAAAAAAAGATATATTTGACTCCTTTAAAAAGACACATCTATCTCTCCTGGCGAAGGCCACAATGGTCTAGAGTTTAAGAGTGGCAGACTCTAATCTGGAGAACCAGATTCAATTTCCCAATCTTCTACTCCACATGAAGCCTGAGGGGTGACCTTGGGCTAGTCACAGTTCTCTCAGAACTCTCTCAGCCCACACAGGCAATGGCAAACCATTTTTGAAAGACTAGTGCCTTGAAAATTGGATTACTCAACCAACTTTTTTTAACATAATAGAGTAAAATTCTTTGGGGATTTATATCACTTATAAATCCCCAAAGAATTTTACTCTGTTATGTTAGGAGAAGGAAATCATGCCTGGGACCTGCAGGACAGCTGCTTACTTAAACATCTTGCTCAACCCTAAGTCTAGGTGGTTATTCACCAGAGCAAGAACAAACACATTCCCTCTTACCTTTTCCCTGGAGAGATTCACGGCATACTCAAAGAAAAAGCGTACATGTCCATATTGCTCAACCTCTGAGGAATCATTGGAGCATGTTTTAGTAGTCTGCCCAAAATTCATAGATCTCAGACCTAGTTGTTTTTTCAACACCGACTTACTTATGCCCTCCATATTCCAAATTGAACCGCCTCTTGAACAATGAGGATCCCAGGCAGTTGAAAATGGTGGCCAAGTTCCTGCTCGATATTGTGAAATAAGTCTCCGGCTCTCCTTTTATTCACTTATTTTCTTGAAGTTTGTAATGTATGAACTATGAGCAGTTGTTTTACTCGGTTAAACTCTGGATCATACTACTGCACAGTTTTATCTGTATTTTCTCTTGATATCTAATAAAGGTTTTTGAATTGAATTGAAAAAAAATATGTCAAAAAAATTGAGGCTGAGGACAGTACCAAAAGGTAAGATACTTAACATTTCCAGCATGAATTAAAACAGCTTGGGTTTCAGATAACCAATGTAGTGTAATTTCCCATTGATACTGTTGGCATGCAGGCCCAAAGCACACTGGGGGTGGTGGTAAAATACTCTACCAGTCATATCTTGGTATCATAGACAGTTGAGACAGAGATGGAATAATTCTTGAAGACTGATATTAAGAGGGGATTGCCTGAGACATGCTTTCCCCCTCCCACTTAAGTATGCATAGCATCAGACAGTGCCTTCCCTGAAGGCTCAGCAGACCGGGTCTGGATAACTACAACAAAGCCCTGAACAGGCATACCTGCCTTGACCTCATAAAGAACATGCAGATGTCTCACCCTGATTCTAGCTACCTCATCCTGAACCCTCCTTCCCAAGCATTAATTTATTCTTAAACCCCCAGTCCAACAATCAAACAACCATCAACCCTCCAAAGTTTCTTTGTTCAGCCTTCCAGGTTTGTTCTGATTTAGAATGTTCCTGGTTCCCATATCATCAATTCAGCCCAGATCTAATTAGAAACTGGGTACATCCAGGTTTTAACACAATCAAGCTTTCTCCATAGCATTGTTCTACTCTGGAAAGTAGCCCCTTTTATCATTGCCAGAGGGTTAACTTTTCCTATAATTAGACCCCCCAAAAATCCTTGTCTGTTTGTACTTGGTTGTCCTCCCTTGTGCCCGTGAGCAGTGCTGGCTGGTGTCTCTTGTTCTTTGTACCTCTTCACTTTAGGAATGGTAAATATCACCCTCTCAAAGCTCTCATTTATTTTCCTCTTTCTTTCACTATCTATACTAGGCATCAAAACTCTCTCTCTGGCAGATTCCGCATGGGCCAAAAACAGTGGTGCAAAAACAGCGTGAAAATGGTGTAAAACGGTTTAAAACAGTGTAAAAGGGTTTACACCGTCTTCACACTGTTTTCACACTGCTGTTTTGGGCCCATGCGGAATCCACCTCTGTGTTTGCAGCTTTTAAGTGATTTTATTATTTTTAATCCTTAATCAAACTGTAAACTTCCATCATCTCGGTCTCTAAGGAGCTACTAGACTTGAATCTAGCTATTCTTCTGCAAACACAGCTATCCTCTGAAGCAATAATAAATGTATAACTATAAATATAAACCTTTGACTAAGCACGTAAAGTTGTCTCCCCCTGCTAGGGTTGACAGCTTCAGGTTGGGAAACACATGCAGATTTTGAGGGTGGATCCTGAGCAGGGTTGAGGTTGGCAAGGGGAGGGACTTTAATGCATAATGCCATTGAGTCTATGTTCCAAAGCGGCCATTTTCTTCAGGGGAAATGATCTCTGTTGCCTGGAGATCAGTTGTAGTAGCATGAGATCTCCAGCCAGCACCTGGAGGTTGGTGACTCTACTCTCCACAACGCCTGAGCCTTAGCCAGCCTTCATGTATCCAGAGTGAGGGGAAAAGCCTGCAAGTCAGACTTATGACACAAAACAGTGTGCAAGCTTTCCAGCTGAAGACTCTGCTCCACTTGGCAAGATAATATTTATTTGGAATTTATCCCATCCTTCCTTCACAGAGCTCAAAGGATAAAAACCTGTACATAATCACTAGGGTTTGCATCTTTTTGTTCTCCTGGTTTTTTTCTTCCCTTCCTCCCTTTCCACTTGGTTATCTATTTATCCTTTTTTGTCCTCCTTTTCAATAATTTTCTCCTTACCATAGCTGTAGAACTGGTTGTTCAGTAATGTAACAAAAAGAAAAAAATACAATAAGATATGTCCCCCCCATTTCATAATAGAATCTGCAACCATAGAGCTTCTTATTCAAAAGAAAATTACATTTTGAAGGAATAGGGTTTTGCTTTCCATTGTACCATGCTATATTATGATTTACTGTTAGCTGAGAAGGCTAAGTGACATCATCGTTATTATACTATGTGAGAAAAGAATTAAGTTGGAATGGAAATATCTAATATTCTTATCACTCCTTTTTATACAATGTACTAGTATTACATTAGGGGGGAAATGGAATCAATCCCCCCCCCCAAGTTTTAAATTACATTCTTACATGGGGGCATAGCACTGAGAACATTTGGCACGGACTATTGTTCTTTCTGAAATAGTACCAGAGCAACAGCATATCATATTTTGACATTTCTTCACAGACTTCTCTAAAGTTGATTGCTGTTGCTGACATCTGTATGCTGTATGTGCTAAGTGTAGAAAAGCAAGGAAGTAAAGTCTTCCACCACTTAATTGCAAACTGGTTTAGAACAGTATGATCTCAAACCAGTTGTGGTTCTAGGTTTCCTACTGCAGAGCCCTAGGAACAATAACAAGAACAAAGTGTGATGTCTCCCTGCAAACCTTCTCAAAGAAGTCCCTAACTCCAGCCTGTAAATCTTGAGACCATTCTGAATATAGCCAACCAGCCATATAAGGTCTGCCAAGTTCTTAACATTAACCTCTCTTCCATTTTCCAGATAGAAATCCCTATTCCCAGAAGTGTATCAAACCACAGGTGACCCAACAATGACAACATACAGGCTGCATTTGTGTTTGTGGTTCATAAGATCACTAAAACAGCATTGTTTCCATTCATCCCAGGTGCAGTCTATGGCTGTTTCCCACCTCTCACGTAACCTATGAAGTCCAAATGTTACTGGAGGGGTATACAATGAAAGCACTAGGAAGCAGCAACCCCATCCCTTCTATAATTGCAAACCAGGAGAACATTCTATTAGCATAGTTGTACTTCCTACCTCTAATAAGATTGAAAGAGGATTATGTGGAAGTTATAGAATGATTAAGTTGGAAGATGTCAAAAGGTCCTCAGATCTAACTTGGAGAACTCTCTAAATACACCCCCAAGAAAGCACTTTGCTCTACAGATAACAACATGTTGGTGATCCCTGAAAGATATCCAACTGTCCTTGGCCAGGTAGCCTAGTAGAGACCCAGACCCTGCAGGACCTATCACAGTTCCCCAGGGTCTGTAAGATGGAGCTGTTGATGGCAGCAATGGCATTCCATCTTAGCTGGCCTCCCTTTCTCCCCTTTCCCTTCTCCTTTCTTCCTTTTCCCTCTTTCCTTCTCTTCTTCCTTTAATTTATTCCCCTTGGATAGTGAAGAACTGACCTTTAATAAAGTATTATCACATATTTTAATCTGCCAATTTATTGTAAGAAAAAAAAACAGGGGAAAGCGCAAAAAGCAAATCCCAAATAAATAACGCACCAACAAAAACAATCTGGGTGTCTGATCAACTACCCTTCATAGAGTTTACTTAAGCAATACATCGATATTGTATGAATTAAAACTACATTTGTATTATTTTATCATCACAACATATATCTCATTAAAAAGGACATAACATCTGATCATAAGAAAAAATACAAGGTTATTTCAGTGTAATTCATCTTGTCTCATTGCAATTTCAATCCATATAAAACCTAAAGTAACAGACACAACAGATAATAATATACTCTATAATAACTACTGTAACCTCTAAACTAAATGATGAGACATTCCAATGTAAACTAAAACAGCCATATGTGACAACATCTCAAGCGGTGTCAGCATCGCTTCAGTTTAATAGCACTTAAGGAAAATGTCTTCAATCAACATGATGCAAGTATCTACAAGCTAACCAGCTTCAGACAGCTGATTAGCCAACAAACGTATCATCAAAGAAACCTTTACACTCCCAAAGTAAACTTCTGGTAGCTTCAATCAGACAGACAGCATTCCATCAAGAAAACATTTTCAATCCACCCTGACCCTATTAAGGGGAACAATGGGCTAGAAATCAAATTATAAATGTATTTTATAATGTATGGCCATTTCTACAGCATTTGCCTCTCTGAGTGGCCCAAGCAATCTAGACCAAAAAATTATAGTGACATACGCATGACATTACATATCTTAATCCTGGTGCCTCAATCAGGCTCCATGTGCCCTTGCCAACCTCCAGGGAGCCTGAAGATCTCTTGGACTTACAACTGGTCTCCAGATAACAAAGGACTATTCCCCTGAAGAAAACAACTGCTTTGGAGGGAGAACAATATGGTATTATACCACACTGAGGTCCCTCTACACCCCAAACACTGCCCTTTCCAGATTCAACTCTCAAATCTCCAGGAATTCCTCATCCCTGAGCTGACACCCCTACATGGAAGGTACTAGAGATGCCATGGGTAAAATCCCATTAAAATATGTGATATAAACAAACTTCAAGATACAGTTGATGAAGGTTTATTTTATTATCTTATGATAAGGATGAAAATTCAGAGCTAAGGTGAAAGCTCGGATGTCCATAATAGCAGAGCAATTCATGATAGGAGACGATGGTAAAAATGTTAGTTCAGGTGCTTGACTGAATAAGGATTCCTGAACAGCAGAGGTAAATTTAACTCCTGAGTCCCCTTCCTGTTGACCATATCCAACCACCTGGAAATTCAAAGGTCAAACAGTTACCAAGTCAGCAAATGCCCACATTTTAAACATTTGGACAAAGCTTGATTTCTTTCAAATAGAATCCTCACATTATTTTAATTATGGCTTTTCTGTCTAACTTTCCACAAACAGATGGTTCCTCAAGAGAACACTTAAAGTAGACCCTCATACATCACAAGTCAGTTCCCAATACTTGGGTTGCCCTACACTGATTTCATGGTGTATACATTTAACGGTAACAGAACATGTTTGCAAACGGGACACAGGTTAGCCTCGGGTTTTTGCACTGCAAAGCTGTTTGCCAGTGTGTTTAAATACATCTAGCCTTCACTACTGCAAGCACCTGTGTTATATTTATTTGACCTCAACCGTTTGTGTATAAAGAGGTCTTTAAATGTAGGCTGTCTTCCACTTCCATATTTTGACATTTACTTCTAGTATACTACATGCTTTCCTCAGCAAAATTTAGAGATAAAAAAGAATGTTTTGGTATGGGTTTCAGGATAAAGAGAATTCTATATAGGTTTTCCCAGCTCTGACTTTTAAACACATTTGTCAAAAGGCCATGACAAGAAGGGGGAAATTTTAAATATGGACATCTCTCAAGGGACTCCTTAGAGGGAAACGAACAATGTGCATTGCCAGGTCTGATTTTAAACTCCACTCTTTTTTGAGCAGAAGGAATATTTGTCTGTGTGGTGAGGTTTAGTAATGAATTTTGGTGACCACTCTCCACTCTTGTTAGTTGTTTTTAATGGTTAAAACTGCCAGTCTTTCCACTTCCATCCTACTAGTGTGATGTGGGGTTTTTTTTCATCCGGAGGCAAAGCTTCTGTCAGGAATATACATTAGCTGTTCCGCTTTGAACATTATAATGATCAGAGATTAAACTGAATCCTTCATAAATGGAACAAGTGTATGGATGGGTCCCCCCCCCCCACACACACACTTTCTTCTTCCAACAGCAATCACCCCAGCTACATTCCCTCCAAAAACTGTTCCTGAAATTCAGTGGGGACACTCAGGAAAATGCCAGAAACTGTCCCTACTTGTTCTTACATGAGCATTGTGGAGTATTCACTCACAGAGGAATGAAAAAAGGGTAGACAAATGACGCCCCTAAAGCAGACGCCAAGAAACCATGTTCAAGATTAAAAGGCAGGTGGTTTTATGGTCTGAAACCGCAGGCTATGCCCTTAACAAGTATCAATGTTGTTATATATGCGCTATAGAGAGAGAAAGAGCCCTAATATCAGACATACTCACATGGGTGCTCAACACCTTTCGGGTCTTGGTCCTATGCCACAGGAACCAGTCAACCAGATCCTTTCTGGAAAGGCTCTTCAGTGCAACAATCTATCAACCAGGGAAACAAAAAAATGTTTTCCAAAGATTCCCAAGGACCAATGCAGTAGCTTTAACCCACACAAACATACACTAATTTCCTCTTTTTTATTTTGAAGTATTGTGCAGTGACTTTTAACTTTACATCTCCAAATGTTGTATGTGAGAAACAGAAAATAATAAAAAATATAAACCCTGATTTGGTTGTAAGTTTAGAATGCCCATATTAAATAATAGGGGCATCAACTCCATACAATAGGTGCATCAACTCCCACTCCATACAAGCCATTTAGTTCCATTACATTCTAAGCTCTCAGAGGCAGCAACATGCACCGTAATCTCTGAGAGGCAGCAGAAAGGAGCAGAACAGAGAGCAAAAGGCGACCTGTTTCTTTTCTTTTTTTTTTGGGGGGGGGGGGTATCCTTGAACCTAAATCTTCAACTGTGTTTTTTGAGGGCTTGGGTGGGCTTTTGTTTGTGTGGGGGTTTTCTTGGTTTTTGGCCCTGTGCTTGGCCCAGGTGGGGCTTCTGGTGAGTTACCAACTGTTTAACTGTCACCGAGCTCTTTTGAGGGCTCTCTGCAGCACATGACGTAATCTCTGAGAGGCAGCAGCAGGGAGCAGAACAGAGAGCAAAAGGTGACCTCAGTTTTGGGGGGTTATCCATAAAGCTAAATCTTTAACTGTGTGTGTTTCTGAGGGATTGAGTGTTTTTTTCTTTTTGAGGGCTTGGGAGGGCACTTGTTTGTATTGTGGGGGGTTGTTTGTTTTTGGCCATGTGATTGCCCCAGGCTTCTGGGAGGTGAGGCTTCCAATTCCTAGAAACAGCATGAGACCTTAACAATTCCCACCATGGGCTGAATGAACAACATTTTTCTCCATTACCTTTCACTGATCCACTGGATAAGCTCATAAATTACCAACAAAAATATGATTTGAGTGGTGGGGTTGTTCACCCATGACAACTTATGGACCCTCTTCACTTAAATATGTTTGCATTTTATGGACTCAAAACAACAATTTCTTTTGCTCCCTTTCTGTACTAGATAATCTCATGAATAAACAAACCCTGGTAAACACATTTAGGGTTCTGACGTGGAGCTCTCACCGATTACAGCTTTGATAAATAACAAAAGAACAGGAGAGGCACTGGGCTTGCCAAAACTGCCTCCCTAGTTTTGTGCTGCAAAAGGAGAACAGAGTAGACTCTTATTCCCACAATCCCTATGGAAGAGAAAATCTGATCAAAAGAGATTCTTATTTTGCAGAAACTACAGTTTCATTTGAAGGCCTCACTAACAACTCCTCACACATGTTGTTTCTGCCCAGAGATAATCCCTGTGTGGGAGTGGGAGACTTCACCGTCACTTGTGAAGAGTGGCCTGAATATGCATTTTGCTGTAATAACATGATTCAGTAAACTCAGTTCTTTCCATTTTACAATGTTGTCACTGTGGAACAAATCGATTCTGGTGGAACACTTAGATTCAAGCTGATTTAGTTCCATGGAGTTACTACTGAGCCAACACCATAGGTTCAATTCCTGTTTTCCATTTAATCTGGTTTGTGAGCCAGAATCAAAGCCATTCAATAGCTAAAGTTTAATCATAAAAAGAAAGAAAAACCTGTACATCAGAGGTTACACACTGTTATCCAGAGAACAAAACAACCCGCCCCCCCTCAAAAGTTGTGTTTTTAATTTACTACCTCTCGGGCAAATCTGTCAAACAAATACTGCTGACTGAGTACTTCAATCCAGTTTCTTTCCACCTCTTCGCCGAGATGGGCATCATCAGCTTGTTTGAGCTTTACTAGAGAGGAGACCTGGTAAAATATGTCATAAGAAAGCTTCTGTCTACAAGAGAGCAACAACATTCTGATTTTAAAAGGTTTCAGTATCATAGTATATCTCACAGCAAACAACGTTGGCTTAATGTCTACTCCATGCATGCTTGAGTTGACATTTATTTCCAACATGGATGGATTTACTGCTTATTGAACTAGAATGCGTGTACTTTCTTTTTAGTACAATCAGCCATGTAGGTGGGCAAAAGTTGTGGCCCATAAGCAGGAGCACTAATGTGTAGTCACAGATTAGGAACAGAGTACCAGAATAACAAATGCCAGCGAAACATTTCACTGAGATTCAACAATACTGCAGGAAAGAGGAATGGACTTTTGCACTGATGAAGGGGAGATTGATGTTCCTCTTTGACAGCCAAAGTGGCTATGCTGTGGATCATAGTATATGTGAGGACAAAGCTACATGGGATGGGGACTGTGGTGAGGCAGGTAATTAGGTGATTTTGAGTTTAAGCCATGCACTTAAACAACAGCTTGAAAGGTAGAGAAGCAGAGGGGTAAACTTATGGATGGACTGAGAAGTGATGGATCCCAAGGTTCAGAGTCACCCTTGCAAGAAATGTGATATATAATAGCTACTTTGCAGGAATGTTCCTGAAGTCCCCACACATGCTCTGTATTTGTAGGCAATGCAAATACTACGAGACCAGAAGTCTGTGGTGCTTTTCCCTTTGAAATAAATGAGGCCAGGATAATTTTCCTCTAGAATGGCTCACTTCTCAGGGTATTTTGGGGTGCATAAGGTATGCAATTTCTTGCTACACCAAAAGCAAAGATGGCAGTTTGTATTCTACTGCTTCATAACAAATGTAGAAGACTTCCTCCTGCCAATGAAGCATTCCTCTGACAGAAATACCAGTGGATGAGACTTTTCTGTCAGAGAAAGGCTCCTTAAGACATAGAAAGACTTCTAACTTTGCTGAGCAGAGTGGTAGAATATATGGCAGCAGAAGGCAAATGGATAGACCAAGCACAACAGCAGAACACTGAATTCACTGTTCACAGTTTCCATTTGTACACATCCCTCTTATATTTTACTGGGGGCATTTTACCTCTTTCAAATCAGGCCGCTTAAAGCATGCAAACTCAGCCTTACATGCAAACCCACTATGACTTCCTGAATGTAAAAAATGTAGGTCAGCTTCTAGCTAAATCACCCTCAAGGAAGCAACACAGAATATAAAGAAGCCAAGGACCCTACCTGAGTCTTAAATTGCTCATGGGATAAATTCTGGAGTTTTTCTTCAAAGTGGAAAAGGAACTCTTCTATTTTTCTGTCAACTAATTCAGAGCTGAACAAATTAAAGTTCATCATTAAGAAAATCAGTAATTTTTAAGGATATAAACAAAGATTCTTGTCTTGGATTAACTGCCGCTTTTAACTAATGAAGTGATAAAATGCTATATTAGTGCATAGAAATGTATAGAATAGTTGTTTTGTTTCAGATTGGAGACACAGGCTCACTGTACTGAAACTCATCTGAGCAGAAAGATTTTTGTGCATATGGTGTGACAGATTTCCAGCCTGTCATTATGTGAAGTTTGTGCAAATGAAATTGGTGTCATGGAACTTAAGCTCCCAATGTACTTTTGAATGTTACAAAGCAACTGTGGAGGGAAAATTTGGTTTTGAGTTGCAGCAGTAGTAGGAAGGGGTTAAAGCAGAACTATAACTACAGGTGATAAGTGGGGGCCATGCCCCCATCTCAAATTCCCAGATTTCATTTTAAAAATGTATCACTTGAAGATGCATCTTAATTGCATTGCCTGACTATAAAGACACTTAGATTTTTTTAAAAATTTCCACTACTGAACACATTTCCAGAGGAAAGATCCTATACTATTAGTTTTTGTTCGGTTAATTGATTAATTACAAAAGCTACTCGATTAAAGCTTTAAGAACACATAGAGGAAGCAGGTGTTTTAAATTCTGTAATGGATAACTGTATGTCTGACACTGAGTTTTTATATCTTCCAGAATGTTAACAAAAATAGATGAAAAGATGCTCTATCCAGAGCTTTATTTCTTAAGATGTGTGGTATGAGTAGCAACAGGCCCTTTCTCAGCTGAGACTATTTCAAAGACATGATTCAGACTTAGATTTAGGTCCTAGTGTCACTTAGGCCCCTTCTGCACAACAGAAGTACAGCGGGTTGAGGTTGGGAGAAAGCAAATTGGTTCCCAGTTGGCGTATTTGCATGCCTCCATGAAGTCAGTGAACGGAGCCCATGGGAGCAATGCGAGTTGCTGGTGCACCTTTGCACAGAGGCACTTTGTTTGTACACCTACCTCCCACCAATGTGTAGCCATGTAGGCATGCATGGCTGGACCTCCACAGCCATGCTGCCAGACGTCATGTCCCATGGCTATGCAGATGCCCAGCAGGAGAAAAAAACAAGATGAACTGCACAGCCCCTTTACATGTGCCTCCTGCCTGGCAATTCAGCCATGGTGGTGAACCAATTGGCCATGCTGGCAGGGGCTGATGGGAATTGTAGTCCATAACTTCTGGAGTGCCAAAGGTTCGCCACCACTGCACTAGGGAATGGCTGCAAACCGGGCTATTCAAAAAGAATTGCAAATAGTATGATTCTTGGAAAACCCATTTTTTTGGCGGGGGGGACACAGGGCAGCCTTGCTTTAGGGGTGAGAGCTGTGCGAAGTTGCCCCCCAAAATGAGTTTTTTCCTGTCGCCAGCCTGGGTTTATTGGCCTGTGCAGAAGAGGCCTTAGAATGAACAGAAGATGATCATCCCTTAAGATGTTAATTTTTTTCAGGGGAGAAGCAAGTACCCAAATACGCAAGAAACACATGCCACCAGGCGTTGGCCACTCACATCCTATTATATTGCAGCGGCTGGAAGTTGGGATGTTTGAAATTTTGGGTACATTAGAGTGGCTACCAAATCCCCTAAAGCAAAATTTCAAGGCAAATGTAGAAGTTCCTTCTTAAGGGAATCTTTCAAGGAGTTTTAATAAAATAAAATAATAGTTTTGATTAAATAAAAAGGTCAATAGGCCTAGTGAAAGATAGGTTTTATGCTTTCTTAATTCAGGCATCTCTCAGATAGATTTTGCATATTGTAGCTCTCTGTATCTTACTGAGCAGTGAGAAACATGGCATAAATAAACTCTGCTATCCAAAACTCTCCTTAAAATGACTTGATGAACATTCTATAGGAGGCATAACATGTTGAGTGTAGTTGAGAGTTGGTGAAAAGGGGGAAAGCTCTAAAAGAGAAAGAGAAATTAGCCTGTAGCTATATTATAGCTTGTAGCTATAATGGAAGCCATTTCTCATTTATATTAAGAATAGCCACAATTGGATTATGTGTGTGTGTGTGTGTGTGTGTGTGTGTGTGTGTGTGTGTGTGTGTGTGTGTGTGTATATGTGTGTGTATGTATATATGTATGTATATGTGTGTTTGTGTATTGTGTGTGTGTGTGCATATATATATATATAAATTTGGTTTCATCTCTAGAAATAACTCTAACCATATTTGATTCCAGTTTCTTTTTTTTCTGCTTTGATATTTCTATTTTTTTAAAAAAAATTAAAAAGATTTACAAGCATAAGAGTAGGGGATCTGGATGGAGAGGATTTCCCAACAATAAACTACCATTCTCCAGTGATATTTTATGGACTCCAAGTTTGTACAATTTAAACAGATGGTCCAGGCTAGCCAGATCTCATGAGATCCCAGAAGCTAAGTAGGGTCAGCCCTGGTTAGTACTTGAAAGGGAAACCTCCAAGGAAGAGTCAGGCAATGGCAAACCACCTTTGAATGTTTTTGCTCTTGAAAATCCTATGGAGTCATCCTAGATTGACGGTGGTCTTGGCAATAAAAAGCATTAGTATTCATAGAGCTCGGAGGGTGGAAATAATAACAGTAAAGTTTGTGCTCTTAAAAACAATTATTAGACTTACTTATATTTGGTTGCCTGTGTTGCTACAGTAACAGAAAAACCCAAGATCCCAGATGTGTTTCTTGTGGCAGGGTAGACATGATACCTTAAACCAAAGGAGAAGAATAACATTCCTCTAGCACAAATGATCCTATTTTCACTGTAACTACTAATTACTATATGGGAGCTATTTGTCAAAATCTATTTCCCCTCATGCCGATTTAACACATATGGAAGCCAGGCTTAATAAACTGGTGGACAGCACCATTAGAATTATTGCCTAAACGATGTCATTATAGCCATAAAACCTGACGACAGGGGAGAGGGAAAGTCTAACCCTCTTATCATTCTGGTCAGAACCAAATGCCACTGAGATCTTAATTCCTTCCAAACAGTGTTCTAGTGTTGTGTAGCAGTAGAGCATCAGACCAGGACTTGGGAGACAATAGTTCAAATTCCAATCTTCTGGATACCTAACTGTGGTGAACAGTTGAATACTAGTGTGTTGTCCCAGTCATGGAACTTTAAGAGACAGAATGCTCCAAGAAAAAAAACCTACAGGTTGTAGCTGGAGAATGACAGAAACTGACTGTTAGAGGCCACCAGTTGGATCCTGAGTAAGAGAAGTTAATTGAGTGTACTTCTCTAAGGCCGTTTCGCGATTACGGCACTCCGGCGTTTTCACGCCGCCAAAGAGTATAGCGGGTGGCGATAGAAATGCTTCCGCTCTCGCATGAACGGGCGGAGCGCGGCGAGAGCCGGGGCAGATGGCAGGCGGCTCCGCTGGCGGAGCCGCCAGCTTCTACGCCCCACTTTCCCGCTGACCCACGTCACGCGGTGTCCCTCGCCGCATTAGCCTGCTGGGCGTCGCAGCTCATGCGCCACGCTGCCCTCCGAGCCCCTGGAGGTCGGAGGACAGTGTGGGCGGGGCTGCGCACGCACCCAGCAGGCTACCAGTCGAGGACACTGCGAGGGCGGAGACGGAGGACAGCCGTCTTCCCCAGCCCGGCCCTTGGTGCCTCGCGACAGCAAGGCTGCGGCTGGAAGAGCAGCTTCCTCTAACAACAACCCCTTTAAAGCGGTAGTTGTTTTAGAGGCTGGGCGGCCTGAGGCCGCCCTGGGAGTGAAGCGCGATCTCAGGTAGCCAGCTTGCTGCATTGCAGCAGCAAAGGCGTATATCTTGAGTGTAACTAGCGGCCTGGCTAAGCGGCGTTTTTACCGCCCCCAGCACGATGGATTCAGCCGCACTGGCAACGTCGGCGGAAACCCGCCTAAGGTAAATAGTTCCAAAGAAAAGGGACGGTCCCTAGCCAGTTTTAAGGATGAAAACTGGTACATTGTGTGCTCTGTTCCTGATTACACCAACGTTACAAATATTGTTGCCAAGAAACTAATGTCTGTTCAACTAAGCAGTGGCTGCCAAGTGTTTCTATCTCACAAAAGTATTAGCACCTGTCTTTGAAATACATCAGCTACATTCTAAACACAAAATATCTATAAGAATCCTAAGTTTCCTCATTCCTGCTGTGCTGCCTGCCAACTTTATTTTTGAAACCTCCCTGACAACCTGACTTTACCATTTCCCCCAAAAGAGTTTCAATTTTTATTTCATTAAGCTTCTCATGCCATATTCTGCCTTATATATACAGTTTTGGCAGATTCCTCATAATCTTAACTGTGGGACAGAAAAACAACAACCCCAAGTGTCCATTCATAAGTTTCTGGAGTTATAGTGGTGGTTCATGAGGAAAAATGAATAATACAAAAGGAGGTTCATCATAGTAACACAGTAACATTTGTGCAGTCACATTCCCTCAGCCTAACTTATCTCAACTGGTTATTCTGATGATAAAATGGTAAAGAGAACACCATTTTTACTGCTCTCGGTTGCTTGGAGGAATGGTGGAATACAAACGTACCAAACAAATAGATGAACTTGTGGCCATTCTGTCTTGTCATTTATAGAGTGATCGTACCTGAGCTCTGAATTCAGTTGAGTTCCTCTTTTGTCCATTGGCTCTCTTCCTTTTAAGTTATACCCTTATCAGAAAAATCTCTTTGATTTCATTCAAGGACTTAACATAAATTTAAGTCACTTGTTAATTAATTACAACTATAATGATAATAAATACTGTAATTTCAGTAAATAAGTAAAAATTGCAGGTAGCCATTTTGATCCCTTTTTTAAAAAATCAGCAACAATATGATAATATTTCACTAGGTCCAACCAATTTTTTCATTTATTATATCACATGTATCTTTTTCATCTATTATTCATTATTATATACAACCAGCTGTTTGAAGCAGACAACCAGTTGCAGATATTTGTCATTATGCAGATATTTGTTGTCATGACATGTAGAGGAAGGCAATGGCAAACCATCCCTGAATGTCTCATGCCTTGAAAATCCCATGATGTTGACAGCCAAAAATAAAATAAAAAGTAAACAATACTGTCATATGCCATATTATTGTGCTGACTCTTCAGATGTCCCACCACTGACATTATTATATTCATATGCGGGTAAAATAGACTTCAACATTTTTACTCTTTGGCTCTGGAACTGCTGTGAGATATTTTGTTAGGTGGGCAGAGTCTTTTTTAAAAAAAGAAATCGAGTTTTTAAAAAGAAATCCAATTGGCAGTCAGTAAAAACAAACACCTGGTTTCCAAATACCTTTACCTCAATCCCCCTAGTACAATTTTTCTCCCGATTTTTAATCAGTATAGTTTTTTTTAAACCCATAGATTTACTGTAAGGCTCATCCCGCACATGCAGAATAATGCACTTTCAAACTTCTTTCAGTGCTCTTTGAAGCTGTGCGTAATAGCAAAATCCACCTTCAAACAGTTGTGAAAGTGGTTTGAAAATGCATTATTTTGCGTGTGTGGAAGGGGCCTAAGATTAGATTAAAAATATAGCATTTCCTTGGGTAGATGGATTTTTTCCTGTTGTACACAGTTCTCTCTCTCTCTCTCTCTCTCTCTCTCTCTCTCTCTCTCTCTCTCTCACTCACACACACACACACACACACAAACACAGAGTTCTGCTGGAGCGCAAAATACTCAGGAGCACTGTTTTCAGGGGCCACTTCAGGCAACAATGGAAGGGAAGAGGTAAGGAAGCTGTGTTCCACGGGCAGAAGTCCTTCCACCTGTGGAAGCACTGTGCTGGATTTAAGCTAAGGAACATGCTTTACACACATGTACTGTATAGCTTCTTTCTATGCATTCAGGATATTCAAAGGACCAAAAACTGCTTCTTTCAGAAAACACATTTTGTCAGGCTTTCTGAAAACACATTTTGTCAGGGATCTGATACTATCCAATCTCAAGTGCTCCATATAACTGAAGTTCTTTCTGTGTGATGATGTCTTTGTTCTAGAGCCCAATAGTCCATAAGATTTGAGTTGTTTTGTGTTCTACAAATTGGTATCTGGAAAATAAAGTGACCTGAGAAGCTGGCAACCTCGATTTGAAAAGTTGCTTCATATATATCCATTACGAAATGATGGGGAATGCTCACACCAATTAAGTACCCAGTGATCCTCATGTTAACTTCAAGGCTTTCTGCAAGCAGCAAACTCACCCCAGGGTTTGCTTGGTTCTCAGGTAATCAAAGCATGGCTCCTCCATGTGCATCTGAAATGCAGTATGATTTCTATGTGAACATTTAGCTTGAGCCATACAACACACATCAAGACAACAACAAATCTCAAAGAACCACCTCAAAGCTCTCTGATGGTCATGATCCTAAGGTGAGATATAAACATTGAACACTTAAATTCTGAAGGTGCACATTAAAGAGAGCATCAAAGCATACCACAAGTAGTTCCATGAGTGCAGATTCTTTTATACTCCTCGGACCAGTCTAAAAAAAAAAAGACGTGAGAGGTTAATGATTTTTCTGTGAAGCACAAAGTTTCATAGCCGCCATAATAATGAATCTAGAAAAGTAAATTTAGGAGAAAGGCACAAGCCCTTCTGCATATATACTGCGGTCTTGATCTGAATTGGACCCTGCACACCTGGGAATACCTGAGCAGGAGGTATGCAGATCACATTTCATCAACAGGACTCACAGGAGACATGAAAATTTTGTAACGTGCAAATAGTTCTGAGGGCTATTATTTTCAAGCTACCTGCCTTCAGAAAATTGCTTCCACAATTATACATTCTCTGAGGAACTTTTATTTTCTAGGCCATAATGTCAGTTCCATTGAGCAGTAAAATTCGTGGAGTATCACTTTTGTCTCACACAGACTGTTGACTATATGGTCTAGAATATATTTTGCATGCTTACTCCAGGAGGTGCATTATAATTCCAGGAATTACTAGGACATTTTACAAAACTGAGTGAGGGAGGAAACAAAAAAGATAAACTTGAATAAGCATCCCTCTGCTAGAAATGGCCAAAGCCCCTATTTAAATATGTCCCATTTTTCCAAGTTCTTCCAGAAGATTCTTGAACCTTTTTCCTGAGTTCTCTGAAATTCTGAGAGTGATTCCCTGCTAACTATCCATTCTCTCCAGCCTTTCCTGCCACCAGTGTTCCTCCTCTCCTCCTTTTCCAAACTTGTTTTGCAAAGGCAGTAGAAGAACTGAATGCCAGGAAAGCTGGACAGAGCAATGGGGTCCATCTTTAACATCCCATTGTTTGTGGTGATGAAAATTAAGCTATTGAGCAGTGGTTCTCAACCTTCCTAATGCCACGACCCTTTAATACAGTTCCTGATGTTGTGGTGACTCCCAACCCTAACATTTATCCATTTTACAGATGGAAAACACTGATGCAGAGAGTCTTAGGTGACCCCTGTGAAAGGGTTGTTTGACCCCAAAGGGGTCGCGACCCACAGGTTGAGAACCACTGTTATTGAGGATATTGCTAAGCCTCCATTGTTTCTGGAAAGGCTGGGATCTTTGGTGTTAATTTTAATTTTTGTTTTATTTATATCCCATTTTTCTCCTCTCCTCCATCTTATTCTCACAACAATCTTGTGAGGTAGATTAGGCTGAGAATGTGTAACTGGCTCAAGGTCACCAAGCAAGCTTTCATGGCAGAGAAGGTTGGCGCAAGAACGTATCAGTCACATTTTGTACAAGAGTTGGGCTAAGAGTGACTTAACAGAGGCACAAACTGGGAGAATTCATTGCAAAACTCTCCAAATCCGAAATACAAGTTTAATAGGCCCAGATTAGCAACACATTACCTGGTAGTAGACAGTGACAATGGAGTTTGCATCTCCTACATGAAGGGATTTCACTTTACACAGGAAGTGATTAACTGGCAGATCTATCACCCGGAATTGTACAGGACATGGGTGTCCAAGTGGAACGAATTGCAGTTTACTTGAAGAGAATAATAACATGCATAGGGGTGAACAACCACTGGTTCTTCAAAGCAAAATAGAAAGACTTATTCCAGTCCCACCGTTCACACTAGCACTTATTTATTTCATATCTCCACTTTTCTTTCTTCATGAAACTAAAGGCTCTCAGAAGATCTCTTGCCCAGCCACTAACCAGAGTTACCCAGCCACTAACCACTAGTCAGAGTTCTAATCAGATTATTGACATGATCAATATCACACATACTTCAGCACTGAAGCTGAAGGAGAAAAGTATTTTGAACATGATCTAGGCCAAATTAAGTACCTTTAAATACTGCTGATTTAAATGTGAGAGTTCTCTTTCTCTTATTGACGTCAATGGAGTGTAAAAGTGCCTATTTTTGCTAGATCATGGCCCTTATATTTATGTTTGAAAAACAAATAATGACATATGACAACACAAGTTATGCTCTTTGGAGTCTATTGATTTCAATGGTAAAAATTAATCCGACGCTTAACTTCCAAGCCTAAAATTAATTCTCACTATTTAAAGGTAATGTGACTTCATTTCTTAAGTTTGCCTACATTATGTCCCAAAGCTGATCAATTATTTATTGTGAAATTCTGAAGATGATTTTATTTATTCAAAAAAATGCTTTGTAATACTAAATTTAACTGGTTACGAAAAACAAAACTGTAAGTGGCAAAGCATTTAAAGATGTTTGTAATACTTGTGATGTACTTAGCCTCTGAACATGGAATCTCCATTTACCTATCATGTCAATAAAATTTCAAAAGCAAAATTAATTGTTTAAATTCACTTTTTACATCTCAAGTTACCTTTACCTTTTATTAAAATTTAGAAAGGGAAGAGTTTTTCAAAACATTTCAGCAATTACACCATGGTATTTCTCTCCCCTTGCATTACCACTTAGCTAAAAAATTGTGTGTTTTTGATGACATCAAGACAGAATTTGAAAAGGAATTATGTACAAATGATGAACGTGTTATTTTTAAAATGTATAAACTTTTGTTGAAATTGGAAACAGAAGGATAACAGGGGAAAGAATGTATGACAAAATGGGCTGCCAACTTTAGGTATGATGTCCAATTTAAACAGTGGGAGAATATGCAATCAAAGGGGCTTAAAATACATTAAGTTCAAATGTATTATATGATGTACCAATGGTATGTGACACTAGATAAACTGAAAAAATAAGTATAAAAATGTTTCAAATAACTGCTGGAAATGTGATCATCAAGAATAGATGTTTCATAGTTTGTAGTGGATTTGTGGAAAAGATAAGGAATTTTGAAGCTTAATACATGCAATAATTAAGATTTAATGACTAATCTACAAATGAAACCTGAGGCTTATCTCTTGTGATGTATGGATAGATCTTTGGAAAAGAAATATGGAACTTTGTTTTTATATATGACAGCAGGAGCAAGAATATGCGCAGAAATGGAAAATCCAGCTATACCTACAATTGACAAATAGTGGGCGAAGGTATTAGAGTTGGCCAAGATGGTCAAACTCGCCAATAAAGAAAAGAATTTAGCGAAATTCTTGGACAACTGAAAACCCTTGATAGGTTATTGAGATAAAACAGAAAATAAAATAAATTGATGTTTACTGGTTTCAAAGGCTAGGGACTTATTAAAGTAAGATGTAATAGAGATCAGTGTGATCTTTAAAGACCCAATTTTACCTATGTTGTTATAGAGCAAGGAAAGAGCCCCCTTTGGTCAAACTCAGAGGCTCGAAGAGAAGAAGAAGAGGAGGAGTTTGGATTTATATCCCCCTTTCTCTCCTGTAAGGAGACTCAAAGGGGCTTACATCTCCTTTCCCTTCCCCCCACCTACAACAAACACCCTGTGCAGTGGGTGGGGCTGAGAGAGCCCTGAAGGACTGTGACTAGTTCAAGGTCATCCAGCTGGCATGTGTTGGAGTGCACAAGCTAATCTGGTTCACAAGTTAAGCCTCCACAGCTCAAGTGGCAGAGTAGGGAATCAAACCCTGTTCTCCAGATTAGAGTGCACCTGCTCTTAACCACTTCACCATGCTGGCTCTCTGCTGGTGGTACTCTGCTGGTGAATTCCATCAAGCTACAAGATCAAGCTGTCAAAACAGAATTTAGGAGTGGAATGGGCCTTTGTCCATGCAGGGCCACTAAGATGGGGCTATTTTGCCAGGCCTTTCCTTTTTCCCATTTCCCTTCCTATTGCCTTCATTCTCCTTAGCTAGAATTATTTTATGGGGCCATTTCAACTTTTTAATTGCATGGAGTTTTGAATTGTTTTTTTTCTGTAAGCTGTCCTGAACCATTTTGAGGACAAGTGGCATATAAATCAAATAATAAATGAAATGAATAAACAAGTGGTAATGTGTTTTGTATTGTATTTTTATTTTTTTAGTGTTAATACTTGGTGCAGACACACTTGGGAACCCTTACCGAAAATGTACTTGTTTTTGGTGATTTTTTTTGTCCCTTTTGAGATGTAAAACTGTTTAAGTAAGTATGAATAAAACATCACAAAGAATAAGTGTGTGTGGCAGGGGTGGGTGGGGGGGAGGGACTGATTGGCATTATCTAAAAGTGAAAGGGTCATTCACAAATACTTACTCGGCAATATAGTTCAGAAACTCCTTTGATTCCTATGAGATAAATGGTAAACAGTGAGTTTTATTAAGGTGAAAAAGACTTTCTTCCATGCACAAAAACAAAATAGCGGAAAGCCTTTTGGAGTACAATGAAATTCAAATGATGCACACAAATGCTAAGTGTTCACCTTCAATGAAAATACAATCCAAACTCTATACTTACATTGCTAGTGAAATTTCCTTGGACAAGTCCCTCGACCCACAAGCGAGATTTGAAAGCATTCACAAATGTTACCAGAGCTTCCATAGAAAGACCATTGTTTACAACCTCATATTTGTCTAGCAAAGACCATCTGCCATGTTCCAGTACTGTCAGTCGTAGATCTCTGCGAACCCAGGAGAAAGGCTTGAACAGTAAAGTAAAGTAAAGGCTTGAACATTCATAAAAAATCACCCTGAGCTCTTAAGTATTATCATCATACTGAAGAATTAAAGTACTTGGAAGGTACCATGTTTTCCAGAAAATAAGACAGCGTTTTATATTAATTTTTGCACCAAAACATGCATTAGGGCTTATTTTCAGGGTAGGGTTTATTTTAGGGGAAATACGGTACCGTCACAATTTATTAAGGCGGGCTCTCGGCAGCCCTGTTGTTTCCCTATCACCTGTGATGCAAGCTGCATCCTCATTGGCAGGGAGCACCCTGTTGGATCACACCATCCTGATCGGTAACTACCAGTAGGACTTATTTCTGGAGTAGGGCTTATATTTTAAGCCTCCTCCAAACATCCTGAAAAATCATGATAGGGCTTATTTTCGGGGTAGGTCTGTAGTGAGTTGGACCTAAAGCAGAGCTCACAGTGCATGGAACAGAACTTCCCCACTCCCCTTTCTCACTGTGCCCCATGGCAATCTGCTTAGGGTATCTCTCCAGCAGAATGGAGGACAAAGGTAGGCCTGTAGTGGGAAGGACTGGCAAAATTGTCCCTACCATGGCACTATTCTATTATGACAACAGCAGAGCACCTTTGGATCCTCCCCAAAGTAGTAGGAGAGGATCCTGCCTGTAGTCTTCGTAATGGCCTCAGGTTAGCTATTATTGGGGAAACGATGCTTGACTAGATAGTCTTTTGATGTGACCCAGTATGGCTCATTCTGCATATATTCTGTAGAGAAACAAATGTATATCACTGGGTTCTTCATAATGATAATTCTTATTATTCTTGACGATGATAATTTCTTATCACCACAAAGACACTCACTTTGCCAGTGTTTCTGCATTGATGAGAAGGTTAAAATATGACTTTTTCAGTTGGTCAGTTATCATCTGGAAGGCTGATAGCGTAACACTGAAGTCAGCTATGCGGTCAATAATCAACTGAAAAAGTAACTGGGAGGGGGGAAATGGACATATCGTTAACATTAATAAAATCATTTTGGCCCAGTAAAAGACTAACACATATCTCCTCATAGGTCCTCTAAAATTCATGAAAATAAGCAGAAATAGACGACCCCCAAATGCAGAGGAGCCATATGCTGAAGTAGGCTACACAAAGACAATGAATCCTGACATTTAGTAATAATCTTTAGAAAGGAAGAAATGTCAGAATGTTCTGACATTTACCAGTAAACTTTAAAGATAGTTTCAGAGAGTAGTCGTGTTGGTTTGCAATACAACAGCTAGATCCCAGTCCAGGAGAACCTTAGAAATTAACCGAAAAAAGTGGGAGAGGGGTTATCAGCTTTTGAGAGTCAAGGTATCAGAAGAAGGGAGCTTTGATTCTCAAAATCTTAATACTCCCCCAAACCTTGTTGGTATCTAAGGCCCTCGATTGGACTGAAATATAGGAGTAAACCTTAAGAAAACTTGCTATCCTCCCCAGTGGTGGGATCCAAAAATTTTAGTAACAGGTTCCCATGGTGGTGGGATTCAAACTGTGGCGTAGCGCCAGTGGGGCTGGGCGGGGCATGGTGGGGGCGTGGCCAGGCATTCTGGGGGCAGGGCATTCCGGGGCAGGGCTGTGGCAAGGACGCAGCCGCTGCACCGGTCCTTGGGCGGGAAACGAGTGCACGCAGGCGCAGGCTGCCACGCACGCTGGTGCACCTCCTGCTAGACTGCTTCAAGTTCTGCATGCTACTGCTGAGAGGAGGGCGTAACTAAGGCAGAAATCACACAGCAAAATCACCAATTAGTAACCCCCTCTCGGCACACACAAATAATTAGTAACCTACTCTTGGGAACCTGTGAGAACCTGCTGGATCCCACCTCTGATCCTCCCTCTCATCCAAACTCCATCAAAAGGCAGCATTCTCATGTATCTACCTTGTTGATTACATGAGAGATTGTCATAAGGGTGACTTACAGCTCAGTCCAGATCTCCTGCGAGGGTGGGGACAGCATCACTACAGCGCCACTTCCAAAGGGCTTCTTGTGACACAGGAAGCCCAAAAATGACATGAAAACACCAGCCAGCTAACAACCCCCCTCCCCACCAAAGGGAATAATAGATGTACACCACAAAAAATGAAGCATGCATCCAAAGTCAGCTCTGTAGGTGCACAGGGGCTGGGAGGGCATTGGAAGCTGGGAAGCCAGCTGAAGTTGGCTCCATCCCTTGGAACTCTGCCAGAATGTCTCTTGCCACTCCGAGACATATTTCTGCATTGGCAGGGTTGGAAAATGGTGGCGGCTTCCAATGTTAGGTGCCGAGAAACCATGCAGCACCTGCCCGCCTGCATATCTTCCTCCTTTGCGGGGCGTTTGCCTCTTGCACTGGCAGGTTGGACACTTGCATTGGTGCTGAGTCCTATGGTGCACTAAGTCCTATGGTGCGTTCACCTCTCCGCCTCTGAATCGAGCTGCCTGAGAGAACATGAGCCATGCTGGAATGGGATAGTGACAGAGTGGGTTGGTTTCCTCTGCCCTGGTACCCTAGATGATTGCATAGGTCTACCTAGTGGATGGGTGGTCTTGGAGAATAAACAATTCTGGTTCAACCATATGAGAAGAGAACAGTTTCATCTATTTATCTATGATATCATTCATCTAGGAACACTGGAAATGCCCGAAGAATATCCTCTGTGTCTTATTCCTCCCCCTACAGTGCCATTCAATGGAATTAAGAGGGATCAGCAGAGTACTTACTGGTAGCTTGTGATTAAAGCCTTGCACGCGAATGACCAGGCCATGTTCTTTTACTACAACTTTGTATTCCAGTTGTGCAAGATCTGCTTCATATGCAAGTTCGGCAAGATTGTGAATAAGGATACTTTCAAAAGTATCGAAAAGCACCATACTGGAAACAGGAAAAAGGTGACTAATGGCATAACAACAGAGGCCAAAGAACATCGATGGGGTAGTAGACAAACATAGACATGGCTAACAGTACAGTGCCAGTTCATTGCACAGACAGAACTTTGAACACTACAAAAGTCTATCTATAGTTACTCCTGTTTCCTATAATATCAAAAAGAAAACATCGAAGGGACATAGCGGTAACTAATATTATCGATTCAGGTAGCATACTGCAAGTTTCTTAAGTGGTTTCTCCACGGCACTAGCCACAGTCTATTTGGTCACAGAAACCTCAATTTATTAAACAAATTAGTTCATCCAGACCTACCCAAATGGTACAGGTATTTTCTACTATTTTCCCTGTTCTCCTAAATCATTTGGAATGTTGACAGAGTTTTATCTACCTCACATTTCTATGATTCAGACAATAGGGTTTGCAATTTTTCCATAAATTTACAATAGTGTAAAAAAGGGGGAAAGCAATGCTTACTTTGTTGCAGACAGCCGTATCAGTGGAGACACAAGGTGGAAACAGATGAAAGCTGAAGAAAAAGAAATGGGATGGAAAAGAGCAGAAGAATCATAGCTGCACAAACAGCTTGCTCCTGGTGGTCTGCATCAACAGACTTGTTTTGATAAGATGACACATAGTTGTGTTCCTTTACATGGTTTTTGATTATTCACACTTGCTGGCCCTTATGCCCATGATTCCTATCAGAACACTTAGGTGGCTGTACCCTCTTTCATACCTTCGAATTCCTCCTCAAAACTCACCATAGATACTATAGACGTCATTAAATCTAAAATATATAAAGAACCACTCAAAATAGAAGCTCGTTTAAAAAAGGAAAGTGCTTCATCTGCTCCCAAAACAATTGGGATATTCTGGGTTCTGTGCAGAAATATTTACTCTACTCTAATGTTTGATATTTCTATTGCAATTCAAAGGTACTTTCACAGATGAATAGAGTGCTTTCAATCCACTTTCAGTGCACTTTAGCAATCATTTGCAAGTGGATATTCCCAGATTAGAGTGCTCCCGCTCTTAACCACTACACCACACGTAGATTGAAAGTGTGTTAAATAGGTTGAAAGTGCACTATTCAGTACATTCAACTTCATATATCTTAGTTGGATGTTATGCCCTGTATAGTTTGTGAGTAAAGCAACCCGTGCAACTGACATACTTCCTCGTGATGGGTGTTAGTTAAGAGGGCGAGACCCTTCTTTCCTATTTAGGGGTGCCATCTACAGGCACTCCACAGTGGTATGGAACTGCATCATAGGAAGTGGATTCCAAGTGGGTATATCAAACTTATGGTGGATCACATGGTTACATAGTATACCAAAGCCACACCCCTCAAGGACGGGCTAGATCTGATCATGTGGGCATAAATTATACATATTGCATGGGGCAGAGGGGTCGAACTCATTTGTTATGAGGGCTGGATATGACATAAATGTGACTTGGTCAGGCTGCCTCAGCTGATAAGCCCCTAGCAAGCTCGCCAGCCCAGATCAGCACTGGGAAGGGTGTGTGTGTGGCTGCTTTGGCTAGGGACTTCATGGCAGGCTAACCAGCCCAGATCAGAGCCCCCTATCAGGCCTGTGAGCCAGCTGAGGCAACTTCCTCCCACACTCTCAATTTGGCCTGACAAGCCCAAAGCAGGCCAGATCGGGAGCGGGGTGTGTGTGCCTCAGCTAGCTCAGGTGGGCTGATAACACGCTCAAGGGGCTGAATCCAGCCCCCAGGCTGCATATTTGACACCCCTGGCCTAGGATGCTGTAGGGGCAGTCTTGGCTAAGTTGACACCCATTGTGTTCTGGATAATAGAAACATTGGCTCTAGATTGACTAACAAGTAGCAAAATATAAATACATGTTAATGCCAGCACAGTGTAATAGATCAGATTAACTTCATCAGATATCCATGGAGAAGTCAGAGCTTACACAGTCCTCCCGCCCTCCCAGAGCAAAGTTTCGGGTGTAGTTACTTGTCTTTTAACTTTTTGCTGAGCCTTCGTCTTGTACCCCCTGTGTGTCAACTGGAACTCCTATGTTCTAACTCCCGCCTTGCAGTTCCTGCTAAAGTCTGTTCGTAACCGTAAGAGCTCTCCAGAGTGCTGATTGCTTCCATATGAAACCAAAGCCTTGGCTGCCCTTTCAAGCTAATATGGAAAAGGGTGACTTCTTTGTAGTTGCTCTACTACTACACTTGCAGATGTAAGCGTTTGTTACGCACATGTATTAATTTACCTTTAGGGATGAGAAATTTATTGTCCCTTTTGTACCACAAGCAGCCTCGGGGTGTATCCAAAATCTTGTGTGGATATTTAGTACCATGATCAGATGATTTCTTCAAAGAGAAATCTGTGGCTAGTGTAAGGGTAAAGTTAGAAACATTGATAAATTTGACACCCATGCTCATCTTACATTACTAAGTATAAAGGAAGCTGCTAATTCCTACATCTTTGGAGAAAATGCAGAGTTGCAAATAACTGCTCCAAATCTACAAAACTATTGTCTTGCTTCTGTATACAAGAATTATTATAAGGATATCCAAACCAAATTATTTTTTCCTGTTTAAAATATGTATATTGCTATTTTTTTTATGTCTCTGGTCCATAAAATGGCTTACATAAAACTGAAATCCATTCAGTATTTAAATACAACTGGGAAAATATAACAACAGCAACTGAAGAGGATGAAGCACTCAACCTGGAGACCGTTCCTCAGGGAAATGTGTAAAGGTTGACCTGAGTGGCTGGCCTAGGCTAGCTCAGTCTCATAAGATCTAGGAAGCTAACCAGGGTTGGCTCTGGTTAGGACTTGAATGGGAAACCACCAAGGAAATCCAGGGTTGTGATGCAGGGGCAGACAATGGCAAAGCACCTCTGAACATCTCTTGCCATGAAAACCCTTTAGGGTCACCGTACATCAGCTGCAACTTGATGGAACTTTCCACCACCATAAAAGGTTAAAGGATGGACCTCCCCAGAAGGAGAATTCAAAAACCTTGGTGCCACCACTGGAAAAGACTTGTCTGCTGCATCTTCAGCAATGGGAAACATGGACCGCATGTTAAATATTGACACCAGAAATAGGTGGTGCCTATTAACCAAATGTATTGGTTAACTGAGCTTACTTCTCTATCCTGTAACCTACCCAGAGAAAACCATAGTAAGAAAACCTCATACCTTTGGGAGGGCTGTGGTGAGAACTGCCATGCCTGGTGGGGTCCTTATGTGTCACATAATAACATGTGCAAAACTGTCCATTAATCTATGGTATTTTCAGAGTACTATATACATGAAAAACTTGATGTCACAATTGTGCAGATGGAATGGGGTGGGGGGTACCAACATATGAAATGATTCATCCAAAACTATCTCATTGCTTAATGGTGGAGCTGGAGTCTGATTTTGTCTTCCAGCTTTGATTCCATCAATGTACTCACAATGACTCAACTATACTTCTCATAAAGATGTTAGTAGATCGTATATTCTTCTGCCACAGAACAAAACATGCTGAACTTCTTTGTTATAGAATGCTCTGCCTGTCCTAGTGTCTACCTAGTTGTGCTCCCCACATCTGTTTGAAAGTGAAAATACATTTTGTTCAATGAACTATAAATGCTCTTCTGTCAAAGTGCCATCTTCAATAATGCACAAAATAATGGTTTTGACAAAGGCAGTATATAAAAATGAATGATAATTCTCATATTTGTTTAGAACTATATTCTAATGCAGAAGCATACAATTTTCCTAGCCACTGCATCTCAACTGACTGTACTAATATCTTTATGTGGAACAGAGTATAATAGGACAAAATATTCTCTGAACAGCACCAACCTATATATTTGTTCTCTTCAGGCAGATGTAAATCTGGATTTAATGGGAAGTCAGTATTCCACAGGTTGCTCCAAGATCCATCAATGTCTGTAGACATAAGAGAATATGTACTTAGCTGCCCAACACTCAATGAGTCACTTAGCATAGAATGGTTAATGTCAAGAAACAAAGATGACTCAAAGCTACCATTTTACATGTAAACAAGCCCACTGAAATCCTAGCTGGGTGGAAGAGGTTAAAGCTATACACCCTCCCATATAACTTTCAAGGCAGAAGAATTTCTGTGACTCTCTTCTAATATGTGTATGGGGCATTATAGAGGAATACATTGATCCCAACTTTTAACATTTTGCCTTGAATTAAAAATGAGCCCTCACTATGAGATCATTAGATCCCTCACCACCTTTTTTTTACAACTACAGAAGTAAACATAACCCTTTGTTTTACCTGACACAGAATATTGAGTTCCAAACCATTTTTCCCTCAGAGGACACTGACCCTCATGGGCTGGCGATAGCAGGAAAAGGTTGACTTTTTGGGGGATGAGATAGTTAATAGCATCAGCAATTACCTAGAAATGTAAAACAATGTCTCATTTTTACTTTAGCAAGACTTAGGAAAAACTAGTTCCATCCTCTATAGTATCGTGGATCGGCCTTTCTCCCTTCTCAAGTCATCACACAACTCGAGATGGGAAATTAACATGGAGATATGTTTATTGTTTTCCTGCCAGAATACATTGCTTTGCTTGCACAACTTATACCTCTAAGGGCAATTCTTAATAATGTTCTGGAGGTTTTATCGCTACATAGAGAGGTTACAGGAGCAGCAGTGGCGTAGGAGGTTAAAAGCTCGTGTATCTAATCTGGAGGAACTGGGTTTGATTCTCTGCTCTGCCGCCTGAGCTGTGGAGGTTTATCTGGGGAATTCAGATTAGCCTGTAGACTTCCACACATGCCAGCTGGGTGATCTTGGGCTAGTCACAACTTCTCAGAGCTCTCTCAGCCCCAACTACCTCACAGGGTGTTTGTTGTGAGGGGGGAAGGGCAAGGAGATTGTAAGCCCCTTTGAGTCTCCTACAGGAGAGAAAGGGGGGATATAAATCCAAACTCTTCTTCAAACTCTTCTTAAGACTGTAGGGATTCTGCGTAAAATAAACACTCTCAAAAGCTGGGCCAATGCTGCCTGTCTAATTTGTGCACCAAGAAAAAAAATCAGTTCTAAAGTTTAATAATACAGCCCTGAACTGAGTTTCAGCCATGGAAACATTGATTTCAATGGATGGAGACAGGTATAAGTCTGCTTACAGCTGCATTTAAAAAATTAAGTTGATTGGACAGGGTAGCCATGTTGAAGAGCTAGATTAGGTATCTGAGAAATGGACCTTTGTCTCTTGAAAGCTTACACTCTAAAAATCTCTGGACTTAAATCTGTCTTAAAGTGCTACTGGATTTAAATCTGTCTGTTCTAATTTAAGTTAAGAAATACATGTTTGATACAGTTTTCACTAGCTACCTCCTTTTTAATTCTGCAAAACCCTCATCCTCTGGTTTTCCAAAAACAGGCTTGAGATATCCCAGACATTGGGGCAGTTTGAATGTTAAGCTCCATAGCAATGCCCATATTTACAATGTGCAGTTTCAGGAGTACAGACTACACAGAGACTGGACTTTTACTTTCAGACTGTAGAGGTTTCTTCCAGGACGATTTTCATCATATTTTAGCATTATTAATATTAATTTAATATTACTGCATGTGCATTTTGTGGTGTTTCCTCATGTGGAGTTATCAAATACTAGATCTGGGATCAGTCACATGCAAACCATGCACCTTTCCACTGGCCTTACTGCATTTCTGAGTGTGAAATAAGGCAGGAAACTGGAAGGACGTGGGCATGTTCTAAAAGAGCAAAAGACAAACATTGAGACCCATTTCTAGGTCGAAAAAGATCTAGATATGTGCAAGTTCACCAAGACTGATTTTTTTTTGTTACAGTACTATGGCAATTTTTGTGTGTAACTTTTTTCCTACCAAACAGAGATAGGGCCCACTTACTTCTGGATTGTATTCAGTCAAGAGCTGATCTCCTGTTAACAAATCCTCCTTCTGTAAGAAATGCATGTTTTCACAAATATTTTCTACGTATTCAATTGGGCCAGTCTGAAGGCAAGGAAAACATAGTGTAGACGTCACCAAAAAACTGAAGGAAAGATGTACCTGTGAGTTTACTTTGAAGCCTTTGGTGGGCTTGGGCCATTTAGTTTACACTTTGGATCACATGCTACATAAAATGGAGCAGGTGACAAGATTGGCCACTTTGGGTCCCACTAGAGAGAAAAGTATGGAATATAAATGAAGGAAATAAAATTAAAAAGCTCCGTGGTGCTTGCTGAAAGGAATTGTTGGACCTCCTTTCTTCCATTACCACCTGCCATGCCCCCTGAAATTCTGCCCCCAGATGTTTATGGATGCTTGGGAACAGCTGGGAGAGGACAAAAGAAGGTTTGCTGACCAAGCAAAAAATCATCCCTAATTCAAATGGTTCCTTCTTGCCAGTATTAGCATTATGGAAGGCCTGTTTAAGTTAAACCTGTTCCCAGTGATGGTTAATTTTTAACAGCTGTCATCTATTCTTAACTTGTTCTGTATGAACTTTAATATTGTAAGCCATCTTGAGTGTTTGTTTTTAAAAAGAAAAGCAAGGCATACATTAAATGAATAAATAAACTATGGTTCCAAACATCCTCTAGAAAGGTCCTCTGTGGCATCTTGACCACCTGAGGACCTGGATAACAACTTGGGCCAAATCTGCCCACAAGATTCTCTTGTTTGTGCTGCAAAAAATTTAGAAGAGCAGAATGGACTCATTTTTTAAAACTGCAGTTCTCTTTCTTTAAGATTTGTACAGCATTGTAAGCTGCCTCTTGAGTGGTGGTGGGGATATTACTAGAATGTGGTATTTCAGTCTAAAGGCTTGGAGCCCCTGACAAGCACTGCCCTCCCTGTCTGAGGCAGGAACAATACTGAGGACCTAAGATGGATGCCAAGCCTGGCACAGGAAGTGAGTATAGGTTGGAAATCACCCATCCAAGATGCCCGAGATCGTCTCCAGGAGAATGTCATATTTCAATGTTCTAACAAGAGAGGGTGGGGAGTGCAGAGGAAGAGAGAGAAATCTCAACCAAGCTAGACAATGAAAACGTCAGTATTTCCATCTGGACACAAGAGAAAACATGGGGAGAGTTCAAACAATACCTGTTCTTGGAAACAAAACCCAATGCTTTCAATCTTTTGGATCTCTTCCCATATTCTGTGAGGGAAAAGAAAATCACAATGCTTTTATGTTTTGCTTCTCAAAAACAGCTATATTGTTAAGTTGTTTTAAATTATGTGACTGCTGCTGGTTTTAAGAGTGTTAAATTGTGTTGTTGAGTTTGCTGTCGGAGAACAGCCATGTTGGAAGCCGCCTCGAGCCCCTTGGGGAAGAGGCGGCCTACAAGTTCGAAATATAAATATAAATAAATAAAAAATAAATAAAAAACAACCAAATTGAAAAGGTAGCACAAAGTAACATCAACGGATAGTTTTCCTAAGTAACTATTGGCATTGTTGAACAGAGAAGGAATGGGAAATCTTGCAATAGTGGCAAACTCTACAAAAGCAGCTCAATCTCCACCAGTGCCTGCATGTGGGAATGGTTTTGCCCTGGCTCTAGGTAAAATATGCATGAAGATTGCAGGGTAGAACTTCTTGAGCCTTGTGGTGTGTAGGGAAGGGTCCAGATTCAATTCCCACAATCTCCACTGAAAAGGATAAAGTAATGGGTGATGGGAAAGACTCACTGCTCTCCAGGAGGTGGCCCATGACATTGTGAAGACAACTTTGATCGGTCTAGAGACAATCTATGATTAATTGTAAGTGAAAGCACGAAAACAAATTTGTACTTGTATAACTGAAAAAAGCAAGCTACGGTCAGTCAACGGTCAGCTGTGCAAATAGAGTTTATGAAAAAGTATTGCCTCTCAGCTCTTATCAAAATTCTGTCTACAATGTTAGATTTACAACAGCACCAGACATCATTTCACTCTACAATCAAATAGGTAAGCTTGTATATTTAGACAGATCCTAAGGGAAATCAGCACCTCATGTTGACAACTGTGGACTGGTTACTTTTTTCCAAAGAAATGTGGAAAAGATATGTACATATCTTACTTTTTACTTATACGCCATCTTCAGTATATTGCAGGGGAAATGAAAATTCTTCACTATAGAAAGAGGAAAATGCCAATTAAGTTTTACCACACATTTAAAAAGATTTTTTAAATAAATCACCTTTTCACAGGCCCTGTTCTTTGTAGCATCTTCAGATACTGGAAAACAAGATGAGTAACCTGATGACAGAAGAAATAGACTTATTTATCTCTTTTAACCCATGACAAACCGGCGAAAAAAGCTTCTATAAATTCACCTTGTTGCAGAATGCACCTATTATTTATTTATTTGTTTATTTACGCCCTGTTTACCTCCTCAATAAGGACCTGAGGCAGCTTCACCATCTTATTCCCACAATAACCATGTCAGGTAGATTATGAGAGAAAATAACCTTCCATGGCAGCATCAGGTGAACCTGGGGGGCTCTCAGATCCTAGTCTGACACTCTAGTCATGATGTGGATTCTGCATGGGCCAAAACCAGCTGTGTGAAAATAGTGTAAAAGGTTTTAAATGGTGTAAAAGGCTTTGCACTGTTTTCACACCATTTTCACACTACCTTTTTTTGGCCAATGCGGAATCAGCCTATATGATTTCATAATCAGCCTCCATTTTTGTCTTTCACTTTCCATCTTAAGGCAATAAAAGATATTTTCCTTTTGCTTAGGGCCCCACAGTATAAATTTGTACTAAAGTAAACCACTTACACATTGCCACACTTCTAGGGCACATATGATTTGGGTGCATTCCCTGACAGGAAAATATCAAAACTTTACAAGCAACAGGTTGAATCCAGCTGGTCCTTTCCCCTAATCACACCTGTTGTCCCTAGTCCCCAGTCAACTTGACTTTTGTCCCATAGCTATAGCATAGCTATTCTGGTGGTCAGCTAGGACCCTACCTCTTTTTGTTGTAGTGGAAAAGTTGGTTGGATCTAACCCTGTATCAAGGTAAACAGGACTTCATTAGAATGTGGTGAACAAGGGCCAGATTCCAGGACTGAGGTGGAACCTTGTAATCCAAACATACATCCTTATAATGTTTGTAAACTGTATAGGGCTGGATATTACAAACCATTCACAAAAGGAATTAATGAAAAGAAACTCATTCCCTTCTCTGTTCCCCTGAAGCCTCAAAGATCCCCCTAAAAGCTGCTCACAGGAGTTAGGAGACCATAAACTAACAGATTGGAACACAGCACGAAGGTGTTGCTTGAGGGGAAACTGAGACAAATCAACCATTTCCCTCTTCTACAATCTCTTCCAGAAATAGAGCAAGAAATCACTACATATTTCTCTTTGTTTCTGGAGCAGAAATTTGGGATGGTGTAGTAGATGGAGGAGATAGATCTGTTCCATGGACTTTTTCTGTTCACAGTTTGTAGGATCCAACCCATAATAGCAGCATGGTTTATAAAAGATAACACTAAATGTACTGGTAGCTGCAGGGAGGACATATGCCAGATGTGAAAGCTCAGAGCTTCATCCAAAACTGAATGGCTCTAACATAGGGGAACAGATGTATATAATTAAACTTATTCCAAAGTACCTCTCAAGACTTGATCCTTATGAGATCTCAGTAGACTAATGGTGGTGCCTGCAGTATATACTGAAGGAAATGATTACTGAATCATTTTGTTACTGAATCACTCTTTTATGTGGTTGGATTTGAATTAATAATGCTAATGTGGTTGGATTTGAATTAATAATGCATTAATAAATCTGTGTTTTGTATGCCAGTTATGCAAACATGTTTGATTTTTCATCATAATTCAGTGTCAAGATCATTACCTCATAGAAATATTCAAAACCTTTGTCTGTCAAAGTGACAGAAATGCTGAAGATGGAATATGTTGAGTTCTGTTCAAATGCGGTCTCATTATTTCCTCCATATAGAGATAAGGCTAAAAAACTAATAGAAAATAAAATACATTTTAGTTTCCTTATTTCATTTTAGAAAATTTATATCTTGCTTTTTGCTTATAACATGGCAGGCAAAGTGGTTTACACAAATACATTCCAAATGGTATTAAAACAGTGAAATGAATTTTAAAAAACAACAAAAGAAGAAGAATTTGGATTTATATCCCACTTTTTCTCCTGTAAGGAGACTCAAAGGGCTTACAATCTCCTTTCCCTTCTCCCTCCCCCTATAAAGCAAACACCCTGTGAGGTGGGTGGGACTGAGAAAGCTCTGAAGAACTGTGACTAGCCCAAGGTCGCCCAACTGACATGTGTTGGAGTGCCAAGCTAATCTGGTTCACCAGATAAGCCTCCACAGCTCAAGTGGCAGAGTGGGGAATCAAACCCGGTTCTCCATATTAGAGTGCACCTGCTCTTCACCACTACACCACGCAAAAGCAAGAAGTCATAACAACTAGCAAGAAAAAAAAGCCGAGAACCCTAACTTAAGCAGTATATGAGCAGCAACCAAACCACAGAATAAAGACAATAGCAAATAAATCATGAATAAAATAATTCAAAAGCTAGAAAAACAACAAAAAGACTCTTAATTACCTTGCTTCTAGAATGCTTAAAAGCAAGGGGGAAAAGAAGAGCTCCCTGGGCAGGGAGTTTTATGAATGAAAACTGGGGATGGGGACAAGGCCAGGGAAGGAGTGCCCTCTTTGGCCTTGCCCCTGTCCCAAATCTCTTCCCAGGCTTGGTGCTGTTCTCCTGGAAGCAAATTGAGTTTAATTTTAAAGCAACCAAAGGCTTTTGTGGCAGTGACAGCAGCAGTGGTATGGAAGAATGTGGGCAACGTTTCCTTAGCCTCCCCATCAAAACTCTCTCTTCCCCATGTCTGTGTCTTCCCCCTACCTCCCACCCCTTTCCCCCTCTCTCTCCTCTCTCCTTCTTTCTCTTTTGTCTCTCTTTCCTCCCTCCTTGTCTCTCTTGCTCTCCCCCTTTCTCTCTGGATGGAGGATACACTACTGAGTTCTAGCGTGTGAGAAGATCTTGGGGTTCAGGTGGACAATAAATTAAATAAGAACAGACAGTGTGATACAGCAGCAAAAAAGGCTAATGAGATCTTGGGGCATAACATCACATCGCAAGAGGTTTGGAGAGGTGCAGTTCGAAAGCTTGCCCCAAGTGACCTTTTCTGCAGATATGCCCCTGTAGCAGAGTGGTAGGAGATAAGCAGAAATAGTGGCAAGTATAGACTTTTAGACTTGGGTTGTTTCTGTTATTATTTCACAGTATTTTTAAGGTAACAGCTTTAAGTTTCATTCCGAATTGCTTTGAGCTGCAATAAAACAGGATATAACAATCAAAACAGTGGCTTTCCCTTTCACCCTTTAATGCCACATGCCGCTGGACATACTTTTTCCGGAGGAGAGAAAGAACACTGCCTTTGCCCTCATGTCCTATCAGCCAAGAGATGTAATGAAGAGGCTTCACCCTAAAAATATCAAAAGATTTTTGAAAACAAAATCTCCCAAGTAAATGTAGAAGTAACATGCCAAACAAGCAGGGTCTGTTTTCCTCTTCAAAATGTGTGCTTTGAATAAAAGGTTATGAGAGAATGTTCCCAATGGGGAATTCTGGCAATAAATACACAGGCTGGGACAGGCAATTGTTCCAAGTGGGGAATTCTGGCAATAAATACGCAGGCTGGGACAAATGTGACAGGACAATAATCCCCTTATATTTATTATTAGCACGTTCACACACGCTTATTAATGCACCTTCACTCTATTTTGCAGTTGGATTTTACTATGTGAAATGGTAAAATCCCCTTGCACTTCCAAAAGTGCATTAAAAGTCCACTTTCAAAAGTGTACTGAAAGTGCATTTTTCAACATGTGTGAAAGTGCCTTATGTGTCTACCAATTAATGTGTTGAGGGTTATTTTTTAATTTTTTGCAGAAAATCTAGTAGATTGGTGCAGGGAGTTAAATCCTGACTTCGACCTTTTGGGGTGGGCTTGTAGTTTAGCGGCAGGGCACATGCTTGCCATGTAGGAAGCCCCATATTAAATCCTTGATATCTCTAGTTAAAAATTCTCAGGGAAGTCACGAGGGATGGGACAGATTCCAAAGGTTCACAAAGCCTGAAATTACAGGATAAGGAAAAGAGGAAAACTGGAAAGTAAAATGGAAATGGAAACTTTTGCAGTCCATGTCCCAATTCCAGATTATATGAATTCTTCTAATAGAAGAAGAGGAAGAATTTGGATTTATAACCCCCTTTCTCTCCTGTAGAAGACTCAAAGGGGATTACAATCTCCTTGCCCTTCCCCCCTAGCCCCCATCTTCTGTTAGCTCCCATTGGAAACAATGGATGATGGAGCACCCCCTTTGGGAGTCCATAATTTTGAACCCCTTGGACCAAACTTCACAAAACCTGGGTGGTATCAGTAAAAGATTCTCCTGAAGATACCTCCCAGGTTTGGTGAAGTTTGGTTCAGGGGGTCCAAAGTTATCGACCCTCAAATGTGTAGCCTCATCTCCTATTAGCTCCCATTGGAAACAATGGGGGATGGGGCACCCCCTTTGGGAGTCCATAACAATGGACTCCCTGAACCAAACCTCACCAAACCTGGGTGATAGCATCAGGAGAGTCTCCAAAAACATCCCTGAAATTTTGGTGCTGCTAGCCTAAAAATGCACCCTCTGCAGGCCAAAATGGGAGGAACACCTCTGATGAAAGGTCATTAAGATTGCAGCTCATTAGATGGATTCTGATATTTGCTTACAGGACCATGTCAAGGGCTCTTTCCTTTAATATGGCTCCTTACCTGTAATGCTTTTCTTGTGGTGGAAGAGCCCAAGTGATACTCAAACAATGGACTTCTTTGACTGGAACAACTGAACAGGAAGCAATATGTCAGTTGTAGTTATTCAAACATATATACATTTTTGCAGTACTGGTAAAATTGACAAAAGCAAGGAGTCAGAGAGGCAACGATGGGAGTAAGCATGCTAAATGTTCTAAACCCACAACACCAGCAATGCCATATCAGCATTTTTTTTGTCAAATAATACTTTTCTATGTGCTGTAATTTATTTACTTCACGTATACTCCACTTTTCTTCCCAGTGGGGATGGTTAGTAACCAGTTAAGTCGGTTAATAACCCCTTCTCCATTTTACCCTTACAACAACCTTACATTTTACCCTTACAACAACCCCATGAACTAGGTTAGGCTAAGTGTGTATGACTGTCCCAAGATCAGTCAACAAGTTTTCATGGCAGAATGGGAGATCAAACCTGGGTCTCCCAGATCCTGTTCAGGCACTCTTACCACTACACAACACTGTAGTCTCAAGCATTCTATGATTACATTGATCTTTTCAGTATCCCAATAAAGTGAGGCAATATGATTATTCTCCACTGGCAGGCAGGGAACAAAATCTAGATCTTTCTGCCCATGCAGAATAATGCACTTTCAATCCACTTTCACAATTGTTTGCAAGTGGATTTTGTTATTCGACACAATAAAATCCAGCTGCAAAGTGCATTGATTGTGGATTGAAAGTGCATTATTCTGCATGTGCGGAAGGGACCTCAGAGTGTTTTGCCTGAACCACACAGCCACTTCAGAAAAAGTATGAAAATATGTCTTATTTTAATTTGTGAAACCAGCATATGGCTCACAGATTCATATCCCAGTTTGCCTCAGTAGCTGTAATATTATTGCCTTTACATGTGTATTTGTAACAATGGTGCTAGGAAACAAATCAAGGTGCCTGTATTCAGACATTGCCAAAAATCTGGGTTTGCTGGATAGTCAGTAGAGAGGCCAATATTTAGACAATTATATATTTAATTAATTTAATTACTTGATGGCTCCTCGTGATGTCTGAGCACAGCCAACGAGTTTATGACTGACACATTTAACCTAGGGACTTCCTGCTTGCTTTTTAGTCATTACACAACATCGTAAAAAGAATTAAGACTACAATTTGATACAAAATATCCCTTCAGGATTCTCTGAACAATACCGAAAATATGACCAAATATGCTTACCTTTGTAAAGCTTGTGAAATTCAGGCGTGTCAAAAGGGTCCAGCAGATGATTGAAAGTTGGTCTGGGCATACCACTTAAAACATATATATTTATGAAGTTTTATGTTCAGGGTTTATACCTTAAAATCATGAATAGCAAAGCAAAACATATATGCTGTTCACAGTTCCATTGTGCAAAAATAGGCAGGTCTGTAGGAAACCAGAATCCACTTGTAGTACATTCAAGGCACTTTCATATGACTGATCAACTTGGTTTTTAGGGGGAAATCCTGGGCAGATCTACTCAGAAGTAAGTCCCAATGTATTAAGAAGGAATTACTGTGAGGAATGTATTTTTAGAACTGCAGTCTGATGCTCAACATGATAGATATCAGCCCTGCCCTATTAAAACTCCTTGAATCATGAATTGTGTTTCCTTCACTGACCTTAGACACTATGCAGAGGCAAGCAAAGGCAAAACACATAAGAATATAAGAACATAAGAACAAGCCAGCTGGATCAGACCAGAGTCCATCTAGTCCAGTTCTCTGCTACTCGCAGTGGCCCACCAGGTGCCTTTGGGAGCTCACATGCAGGATGTGAAAGCAATGGCCTCCTGCGGCTGTTGCTCCCGATCACCTGGTCTGTTAAGGCATTTGCATTCTCAGATCAAAGAGGATCAAGATTGGTAGCCATAAATCGACTTCTCCTCTAAATGTCTGCTGACTTGAAATCTTACGGCGTCGCCATGTCAGCTGTGGCTTGACGACACACATATATACACACACATCTGTCCTAGAACTGATTATTTCAGAACATCAGAACATGACAAATATAGCTCACTTCTCTAGCTTCACCACTAGCATTGCAAATTGTATGTTGTAAGAGGTGTCCAGCTGTTTCAGACCAGTGGTCCATCCAGCCTGACATTCTGTTTCATACAGTGGACACACTAGAGAACAGTTGGAAGTGTTGGTAGCAGTACTGACCATGATGAACCAATAGTCTGATTCAGTAGTTGGTATATGTTGGGTACACATTATTGTTATGGAAATACTATGGAAACACAGATTGCAATTTGTAGCAAATACACACAAACATATATAACATCAGGGGGGTACCGCCTAGGGGGACATATGGGGTCAAAAGTCCTGGGCTGCAGCCATTTAGTCACGCGGGGAGTGGAAAATGGCCCCCCACACCTCTCCCCCCCGTTCATACACTGACTTCACCTGGTACAAAAAAGTTGTTTGGTCATGGTGGGGGAGGGCAGCTGCCTATATGGGTGTGTGTGGGTGTGTGTGTGGGTGTGTGTGGAAAACTCAGATTTTGCACAGGCTATATTTTCCCTAGATACACCTCTGTACAACATACATAGTGAAATGTGCATCATGGTACAGTCATGCAAAAAGAGTTCATAGAAATTCCCAACAGCTCAGTGGAAGGATGTTAAATGAATACTTGGGGCTGCAAAAACTATGGAACAAATATAGAATGGAACAAATTATATTAGTCTGACTGTAATTCTATAACATTTTTAATTAAAAGAAAGCCTAGCATCTGCAATTTCCATCGGTACTTTCCCTGGTATCTTGAACATCTAATGTTTTCACTCCTATATTATCTTCCTTAGGTTTTATTCCTTGGCACTGCAAAAATCCAAAAAATAGGACACGGAAAAGACACATCCTATTATTAAAAAGATAAGATTAGTTAAAAGCCACAGGAACTTATAAACTGTCTTACAATGATACCTTCTGAAAGCACTGAAATTGAAAACGTTCTTTCTTATTCATATTTCTAATGGAACAAATGGCATGTGTATGAAACTTTGCAGGCTCACATATGTCTTCCAAAAAAAAAATATTAAGTAGCTCACTTATTGGGGATCTGTGAGAAGATTTCTGTCACCCATTTTTCCAAGGTATCCAGGGTTTCTAAAATGGAAGATGGAAAAACAAAATGGAAAGATAGAAAGAAAAATGATCTTGCTAATACAAAGTTAAGGTGTTAGGCTGGATCCAACCCTCTGTATATTTTACAATGTGAAAATGAGGTAAAAGTAAAGTTTCCCCTTCAGTCGTGTTCGACCCTGGGGTACCACCTACAAGCAGTGATTTCGTAGGCAAGCCTCTTTTGTGGGGTAGTTTGCCATTGCTTTCCCCGGCTATTCTTTACCCACTAGCCATGAGCTAGGTACTCATTTACCGACCAAGAAATGGATGGATGGCTGAGTTGACCATGAACCAGCTGCCAGGATATCTGACCCACAGGGGGCTTGAATTCCTGACTGTGTGAGTGGCAGTGCAAGCATTTAACCACTATGCCACGCAGCTCCTCAATGGGAAGACAATGTGAAAATGGCAAGCCAGTAACTGGCTATTGTGGGTTTTCCAGGCTGGGTGGCCATGGTCTGGTACTTTTTGCTCCTAACATTTGACATACTTCTATGACTGGCACCTAAGAGGCATGTCACACAGCAAGATGTGATTATCTCTGTGGCATTGTGTGGAATAACATGCCAGTAACTTCTCTTCCCAATGCACATCTGGACATAGGAAGAGGTTTTCAGATCTGTTTGTCAGTCCCTGGGGGAGACATCTGTGTGTCCAAACCCTGCATGAGTTCACACATATACATTCATCATGCAACTACTCCAAGATGAACAGATGACTGTCTTGTATGTGAAATTTGCCCATCATTTTCCACTTCAACTCTTCCTTCATAATTCCACTGAGTCAGCAATGTAGCCAAGCATCTCTTAACTGTCTCAGATGGGCTATTGTTCATTCCTGTGGCTCTGTGTAGGCACAGACTAAATTCTGCCTCATGGCAGGACCCATAGTTTTCAACCACAGTAATGGCACTGCATCTGGCACCATCAAACGGCACCCCTAAATGAAGACATTTGCCAACAATTACAGGACTCCTGAAATTTAACCTAATATATCTGCCTATCCATCACTGTTATTATGACTTGTTGTAAAGCAAAAGGTGGTTTTATACCTCTAGACTGGACAACAAGATTCATGTAGTGTGCAGAGTAGTGCCGCTTGTAGAAATCCCTCAGCCTTGCATAAGTATCTATTCTGTTCTTCTGTGGTTGGTATTTCAAGGTCTCTGCATTACCTGTAATTTAAAGTTTGCTTTAAAAAAGCCTCCAAGATCCTTAAACAATCTAGCTTATAGGATCAGATAGTTTCTAGAGGAACCAACCATTTCTAAAATATAAATTAGTCCATCAGTGTTCTAACCTGGATAGCCAATCTTGTCTGATCTGGGAAGCTAAGCAGGCCCAGTTTTAGTTAGTATTTCGATGGGAGGCCATGAAGGAAATACAGGATTTTGCGTAGAGGCAGGCAATGACAAACCATCTCTGCCTTAAAAAATCCCATGGGGTCACCATAAATTGGCTGTGACTTGATGGCAATAAAAAAAAATCCAGTAAGGAATAGCAACTTGTTACAAAACATTTATGCATTCTGTCTGCTGTACTGTATCCAAAAGGAATTTATATTCAATACACTCAAAGAACTAGCACCAGATTAGCCATTGAAGGATAACCTTAGAAATGATGTCAAGATGTCCCTAGATTTTTCTTTCATTCATGGATTCTCCCTACCCACCCCTATTACCTTGCCATGTTTAATGAACTCACACATTATGAACTCAAAAATAGACACCATAAGTGTGCATGTCTTTATGTCCACAGAAGTTTGTAAGACTGAAGCATATTTTTCATAATCAGCAAATGATTGCTGATAAAACTGTTCCTGACCTGCGTGTCAGACAGCAGCGTGGCACTGTGCCCTTGAACTGTTCTCTCTGTAGAAGCTATCAGTCATGGAGATGAGATGTAGCTTAGCCTTCTCTCTGACATACAAGTTTTGTGAGCCTCATTTAAATATCCAGTGTGGGTAAAATGAATATACGTGAGTGGAAGGGAATGGCACTGCAGTGGCATACTCTTGTAGACACAAAGAAGAAGAAGAACATGAAGAAGAACAAGAAGAGGATATGAATTTATATTCCACTTTTGTCTATTTTTAAGATGTCTCAGTGGATTGCAATCACCTTTCCTTCCCCCCTCACAAAAGACACGTTGTGAAGTAGATGCATTCTGAGAGAACTGTGACTAGCCCAAGGTCACTCAGCAGGCTTCACATACAGGAGCGGGGAATCAAACCCAGTTCTTTAGATTAGAGTCCACTGCTTTTGACCACTAAACCACGCTGGACTCACCACTTGACCATTCTTTGGAATATGGAAATGCATGAACCCTTCTTATTTGTATTTATAAATCAAACATTTATAACTTTCTCCCATAAATATGTGATCCCAGGCAGGTAGCTGACCAGAAATCAGAGGCTTCCTGCTACAATCTTTCATCTGTATGTTCATTCTACCCATATTGAATGTGTGAAAAAATCATGCGAATGAAATTTGTTTCAATTGGGAAGCATCCCACATTAGCCCCTGCATAGAGAAAGAAATGAGATACTCCAGAACCAGTTTTACCTGCTTGTATTCTGTGTGAACCAAGTTGTACATTACATAGTAAATGCAGGGCCAAACAACAATTTTCTTTCTAAAGAAACCCTCTCTCCATATTGTTAAGCCATACAGCAGAATCCAAATTGGTTAGTGCTGTTTGTGAACATTTTGAAGTATTGGGTACAATGCCCCCCAAATTGCCCATTCCTCAAACTTTGCTAAATCTGTAACGTCCTATTAAGGGAATCTCAGGATATAATACTTACCCCAAAAGAATTTTCTCATAGGATGTCCTGGTTTTGCAAGGCTTCCAAGCAGCAACTCCCTTCTGTTCTCATCAGAAGGCTTTGCTAGTTGATATTCTGTTTGTTTTAAAAGAACATGTTAAGCAACAAAATTTAGAGCACCATTTCTGAAATATGCCATTGTTAAAGGAGACTGCATAACACAAACACATATGAAGCAGAAGTGAAATATGGGTTGTACTTCATTTGCTGCCTGAGGGAAGTAGATGATAACCCTCCTAGTCTTTCCTAGAATCACTGTAAAATAACACGGCACTCTCTGTGTGGTAAAATATTATTTATTAACAAAATTGGTTCAAGGTCAAACAAAGCATAAGGCGCAGCATGGGGGTCTGATCTTGAGGTAGCCTGTGTGCTACTTGGGGCAGCCCGAAAGTGCTGTCCCCCCAGACACTCCAAATTTCGATTTTCTCAGCGCGCTCTGCCGATGAAAAAATTCACTCGGCTTCTGGGAGCAGCTGTGAGTTTCCCAGATGGGCTGACAGCCACTTCCTGAAGACGCTCTTTGCTGCCAGGGTGCCAGTTTCATAAGCCATATAAATTGCGTCTGGGCAGGTTACCCCTTGGCTTGTTCCACCCCTAATCCTCATAAGGAGTTTTCCACGCCGAGCCTTTGCCCGCCGTCTCAAGCTAAAGATCAGTCCCCATCGCCAACCGCCATGGAACCCTCAGACAAGTAACATGCATTAACAAAGAAAGAAAAACAGGAGAGAGTGGGTGGGAACGTGTTTTCTCCGGCAAAGATGGGGACATTAGGCCAGGCCTGGCCTAAAATAGAAGCCACCCTGGCCCCACCTCCCTGTGGACGTGCCAGGGCTTCAGCCGCCACTGCCTGGAGTTCCTCGGAGGCCTGCCAGCCACGCTCTGTATGGCACCTGTAGGAGTCTGCACCTCAGCTGATCTCCCCAGCCAGCTCAAGAGAGGCTTAATGGGAGAGACCTGGCAGCTTCCTAGGAGGCTGTCCCTTCCCCACCAGCAATGGCGGCCGCGGTAATTCGCGGCCGCTCTTTTATTAGTAATACAAATGGAAATGATGGAGTGAAATACATTGCTGTTGTTTTTCTGTAAAATTGATGTGATGAATTTGGGAAGACCAGCTGCTTTAGAGGACTCAGCAGAACTGTGTGTTTAACAGCAGTAATACAGGCAGCAACACAACAACAGTAACACAGGCAGCAACACAACTCCCAAATCCCTTATAGAACAACTTATGTTATTACGATAGCCTTAAATAGGAGGATCTGGAGATGGAAGAGAAAGCTCTTGGTCACCACGGGCCTTCTGGATGATGTGTGAGCACTAGATGACAGATAGTTATTAAACATTAGAAGCTAAAGGCAACCCAGTAGTAGAAGCCAAGGAACTTACTCCCATGGTCATTCATATAGCACTGCTAAGATTCAGGCTCATTCCGCACATGCAGAATAATGCACTTTCAAACTGCTTTCAGTGCTCTTTGAAGCTGTGCGGAATGGCAAAATCCACTTGCAAACAGTTGTGAAAGTGGTTTGAAAACACATTATTTTGCGTGTGCGGAAGGGGCCTCAGTTCCTATTCACTACTACTTTGGTTTTGTTGGCACAAACCACCTTAGGTTGTGAAATGATGGCAGCATCTTTTACAGGAGGGTAGGGCTTCCTGATTGAAATCTAGCATTTAAATATATTGCACACATGTGCTAGCACAATGTTGCACTAGCACAAAAAAAAAGGCTTCCCAGATGGCCCTGTAATACACCAATATGGGCTATGAGTATCTTTTTCTGTTTCACTCTCTTCCTTCTCAAAAATTGTCTAGTGCCTTTTTTCTTCCAAAATCAGAGTAATATCCACACTTGAAAGCCCAAGCATGTCATTTATTTTAGGGATGGATTGCTGCATGGAAAAAACAGAGGCTAAAGTTTAAAGGTGAAGGGTGAGAGAAAGTGAGACAAAACAGGCTATGGTGGTAGCAGGAGGCAGGTGGAATAGTGGAGCAGAGATGAATAAGACAAGATGAAGAATCAGACAGGGTAAACATATGAAAGTGGAGATCTAAGCATCCATATTACCTGGAATATCTATTAAGAAGATGTTTTGGACCTTGGACTCTATATAATTGTGCAAAGTTGCTGCAGGACTGGTGCATTTTTGAGAACATAAATTGTTGGCCCAATGTTGAATATCAAGCAAAGTGAATCAGATATAAAGCTGCTGGGCAGATAAGAACATGTATGGGGCAGAGACTGGGTCTTAGCATTCGGAAGCCATCATTCCAATAACAAGAAATGTGTTAGATTTATTCCAGAAATGTCTGTTTGTATGAGGGGAGGTGCACTGCATCTTTGCACCCCGTAGAATCCCTTTCAGTGAAGTCATGCTAGTCAGCGTAAGAGGCATAAAGTTCAGTAGTTAGTTCTTCATTCATAAGAGTGAATGTCAGCTTCTCACTAGGTGAGTGAAAGTATGGTGGTGTACCCACAGATGCAATTGTGCAGGGAGAGTAAATGTATACTCTCCTTATGGTGTCCACAGGAACTGAAAACCAAGCCATCCTTTATCTGGCATGTTCAGTCTTGAGTACTTTTGGTTAGTGATGGAATTTTGGGAACATAAAACAGAATCTTGTGCACTAGCATTCAGTGTTACACGACTGAATGCGATCTACTGGGCACCTGTCATAAGATCTGGTTGAACCTTCCCATGGTACTATAGGACATTTGACCAGGCTGCCCCAGTGCATTCCAGTTAGAGACACACCCTTCAAAGGGCTTTGATTTAATGGACTTTAGAAGGGTATAACTTTGTTTAGGTTCAGAATTAGTGCAAAAAACGCTTAGCATTTTTGTAAAGCCCATGAGGTTGCTTACTCTTTTATAAATGGAGAATGAGAGCAAAGAGTTAGAGCTTTGCACCAAACCTTCATAATTAAGAAAGGATTTGACTCCAGCTGTTCATCCGTTAGATTGGAGATAGAAAACGTAAACACATTGTGGATGGGTGTTTTAAAAATTAGTTGGATTTTTGCAGCCAGAATGCACAATATCTTTTTACGTAAATGGGGAAGGGGAATCACATTTTTAAATTGTCATGACTAGCTAAGGATTTAAACTACGCTGCACTGGAGGTTACAGGCTACTACATAGCCTAGAAAAATAGATCACAATTACTATTGCTATTCTATCCTGAGGTAGAATCGACTGGAGTTAGAAATAGGAGTATACTTTCCTTTTTTGGTTCTGCTTGCCACTCAACTTCCCAAAATACTCAGAATTTACCCAAGAGCATCTACATTTCATGACTTATAGTTGATCCTAAACATCTTTACTCAGTACTTATCTCCCTCTGGGTTTAATGGGCTTTACATCATATATATGTGCTTAAAATTGAAACTTCACAATTATTAATTTTGTAGGCTCTGGGAATCAATAAAATCACATTCCTTGATTTCAGTATATTTAAGCATGCTTCAAACTGTGTTGGATTGTGTCCATTGTATTTAAATAATATTGCTTTAATGACGTGATGCTTTATAAAAGACAGGTCATCCAACTGTCATGAGTGCTACAACATTTCCAGAAAAATGAGAAAGAGGAAGACGAAGCATATTGGTTTTACCACTGTCCACAGCTTCAATTTCCCGATGAATTGCATCTTGAATCATCAGTGGGTGAATGAAGAATTGTGCCCATCTATAAGAAAGAACAATAGCAACACAGACTTTTGTTATCCTCTGTTGAAAAGCAGGATAATAATGCTCTATTTCATAGGTGTCAAACTCACGGCCCTCCAGATGTTATGGAATACAGTTCCCATCATCCCCTGCCAGCTGGCAGGGGATGATGAGAACTGTAGTCCATAACATCTGGAGGGCCACGAGTGACACCTATGCTCTATTTTAAAAAGCATCTGGATGCATCAATAGTGGACTGTTAGACTTCCCATAAAATGAGGAGAGATCATTGAGGTTCCATAACTTTTGGATCAGCCAAACCTGATATCCAGTATGTCTTCCAGAGTATTCCCATATATTATATTATTTTCCATGGGATTTAGGCCCTTTCCTCATGGCAGTGGAAACAAACCTCCACCAGCATAATTTATGCTCCAGGACTGTTCGCACTGTAGCATGCGAGCAGTCCCAACTTCCTCCCCAGCCGGAGAGGCAGCTCTGCACAGAGCCGCCTCTCCTCCGGTCCCCTCCACTGACCTCTTCTTCCAACGTCGCCATGGAGGGCTGCAGGGACCCGCCTATGCTGCCCTCCAACCTCTAGGGGTTGGAGGGCAGTGTGGGTGGGTCTCTGCAGCCCTCCAGAGTGACGCTGGAAGAAGAGGGCAGTGGAGGGGATGGGAAAAGCGGTGTCTTCCCAGTGGTGCGGTTTGCACCACACCGACGGGAAGATGCCGCTTTGCAAAAACCTCATTCAATGAGCAAGGTTTACAACAGTGGCTTCGTGCCGCTCTGGGGTGGCCAGAGCAGTGTTGCTGTGTGAACAACAGCCCAGGGTCGGTGTTTTTGCCATCCCTGGGTCACTGTATTTCACCCGTGCGGAAAGGGCCTTAGATACAATGGCAAGCTTACCTACATCAGAAAATGTATTCTCACAATCCCTAAGTACAAAAAGGCAAATCATAATAGAAGAGTGTGCTATAGATGAGTAAAGAAGCAAAGCATGTAACAAACTGGGATCTCATATGCTTTTTTCTGTGCACTTCAGACCTCTTATTATGTTCATGTAGACATGACATTTTCTCTCCCCCTCCCCAGCAGCATATATGCCAACAGCAGCCAGAAGAGCTGGACCAAATCTGTCCAATTTAGGCTTATGACATTAATTTCACAGATCAGTCATCAAATCTTGATCAGTTGCTGAGTTACCTGTCGAGAGCTTCTTTAAAATGTTTCTTCTGGACCTCAAACTGGAAGACCGTTTGCTCTGTGCCAGTCGAAGCATTGTCTGTACCTCCGTGGGTCTTTAAGAATGCATCAAACCCATTTTCCTCGGGGTATTTTTTACTACCCATAAATACCACTGAAATAAAAAATCAATAAAGGTTGATCATTTAAAATATATGAACCCTAATTAATGGATGCTTTTATGCTAAGATACATGCATGGGATAGTGGTGTTATGAATTTTTCCAACCTAAATTAATCCACTTCTCTGGGACCTCTGCATAGGCATGGAAAATGTTGTGCTGTGACCCAGGGTTTTAAATCCTTCTAAGGTCTATAGCACAACTTTGACAGGCTTCAGCTTCAGTTTCCAGAAAACTGAAGATATTATAAAGAAGGATCTACCTTGTGGGTTGGATTCAACCAAGTTTTCCACTGGTAAAAAGGGAAAATGGGATTCCCTTTAACAAAAAAGATACAGTGCTGAGGATCATGGAACCTTCATGGACAAAGCTGTATGGAATAAGGGCTGTAATAAGGAAAAGAAGAGGATTGGGTGAAAGTGAGTGAAAAATCTGGCAAGATCCAACCCTAGATTTTGTTAGATATTGCATAGCATGAAGATAATACAGGTCCCTCTTCTTAACTAGACAAAATTTCTCTATGGTTTGTGAGCTACTGTACAGACCATTAATTAATTGATCTGGTGTATTAATTGAATGTTATGAATAGGATTTTTCTAACCAACACTGCTCCCCCCCCACCCAATGAAAAAAGATAATAACATTTTGATAATTTTAGAAATCTGTTTTCTAAACCACTATATTGGGTAATATAGACTAGGGCTCTCCAGCTTGTTGAGACTGTGGTTACTTTTGGAATTTAAGTAGTAGTGAGTGTCCACCCTGACTTGATAGCTGAGATCTTGTAAGATCTCAGGAGCTAAGCAGGATTGGCCCTGATTAGTATTTGGATGGGGAGACCTCTAAGGAATATGAGGGTTGTTACACAAAGGCAATGGGAAATCCACCCCTGAACACCTCTTGCCTTGAAAACCCCATGAGGTCACCATATGTTGGTTGTGACTTGTTGGCCAAAAAAAAGAGGAAGAAAAAGAATCCAGCCCAGTCTTAAAAAGCACTGAAAGATTCCAGAAAATGCTCAGGTGTTTTAAGACAAGCATTGACCTATGCTGGATGCGGTGTTTCAAAATGGATGCCCCCTGCAGATACCATGGAACAAAGGTGATTGCCTCTTCTGTTCTTCTGAAATGCCTCCTCCTCCCACAAGGTGGAGAAATACCAGGATTGATGTTTCCTTTGCAGAGGAGACCCTTTCAGGGGAATCAAGTGGCTCAGGAAACACACTGTTAGCTCCATGGGGTCCTTAGATCCCATATTAGGGGTCATTGATATACACCCTTTTTGTCACATTTTTATTTTCACATAAAACCAATTAGTTGCAGAGCTACATACTGTGTTCCAACAAATGGGCTAGTCCAGGTAACTTGTCAGGATCACAGAAACTGCCAACGCAAATGGCAAGGGCAGCTGCAGACTGCAATCAAAATGTAAGTATATAAATAACACATTAGTATATATCCCCCATCTCCTCAACATTTTACAGATGAAACTAGGGGCATAGCTGCAAGACCCTCTTCTCATTGCTACCTTCAATGCCCAAGGCCTTTCCCCAACATATAACCAGGAATTATGCTGTGTCTTCTGTATGGGATACTCATCTACACTGCAATTGCCTGCCTTCTGCCAGAGGGTGTTATTCTATTGCTTCAACATATAATAGAAACATATAACAGATAGAAGTCATCAGAAGTTCAAAATATATCTCAGCAGTTGTAGTGTGTGAAGTGGCAGATGGTGTTTGCTGCATGGTGCCTCAACATTGATGCACTTACACTGACAATAGGTTCCTACTTCTGTTACTTTAATGTGTTGAAAATTGCTGTCACAGTAACAGTGTGATAACACTTTTGGATTGAACCCAGAAGTAATGTCATTGCATCAGTGCAACACTTTAGGATTTCCTGGAAGCTTTACGATAAAATTAGAGTTTCCAGTGATTCCTAGAATGTCCCGTTGATGCAATGACGTCACATCCAGGTTCATCCCAGAAGTGATGCCATGCTATCACTCTGATGGCAACTCTCCATGTCCTTGCTCCAACTAGCTGATTTTAAGCTGCTCAGTGGCCTGCATTTTTACAGTTTTGGCTTTGTTTTTAATGCTGAGTTTTAATTAATAACTTCAAACATCTTGTTTTTATTATGTTTTATGTTGTAAGGCACTTCAGGGAGCTTCCATAGAGAGTGCCATGTAAAAAAAAACCTAAATAAATAAATAAAGCTTGTATTTGAGTCTCCATCATGGAACAAAATAGATCCCAGTGAATTGATTTTTTCCCCAAGGCTGAATCTATTGAAGACCTGCTGCATGAACTCAGACTTACAATGTGCATCTAGGTACACTGAACATAAACTGTGTTTGGCTTTCATTTCCTGTACAGTGAACATTACATGTTTGCCTCTGCTTGATAAGTGGAAGGGCCAAATATTTTATGAGGACTGAGGCAGTAAAAGTATTATACCTGCCTTTCTGTGCTCCCCATCTTCTTGGCATCTTCTTTTTCAACCAGTTCTTCATATTCTTCAAGGTTTCTGATGTGGTGCTCTTCTTCACTGATATCACTTTCCATTGTACCATCACTAGATGCTCCTTTGCCTTCCTCTTCACCTGAAATGTCTTCTCGATCCCTCACTTCATGTCTGCTGGATTTTTTTGCTCCATGATGTTCTAGCTCATCAATTTCAAACATTGCCTCCTCCTCATCAGATGAATTTTCATCATCAACAAATAAGTCAGATATTAAGAGAACATTTAAGCCATTTGTTAATTTAATGTGCCTGCAAGAATAATTGCACGAATATTTTGATCACTCTGATGGCTGGAGACATCCTTCAACAAAATAAACTTCTATTTTTTCAACAGCTTTTAAGCTGTCATGTCTTTCCAAAAGGACTCACAGGAACTGTCGTTTACTGAAAAAATTTAGAGAGTATCAGACACTGTCACTGAACTACAATTCCCATAGTTCCCTGGAGTGAAAAGTTAGCAGTTAAACCTGTTTCAGTCTGCTTTAGAAACGGGATGGGACCTTCAATGTCCCTGCTCGCAGTCTCCTGCTGGTTGGTAGCCCTGGCAACCCTACAGAGAGGGTTTTCAACCTTCCCTCCCCCACTTGCTCCTGACTTAATGATTCTGGACAGCTGCCATTTGTTGCACTGGAGAAATGTACTAGTGCTCTTTCAAATGTTTGAGAGGCAGTAGATGCAAGCTATGGCCTTTCTATCAGATGCACATGCAACTGGGAAATAAGTTTCCAGCAAGGAACTCCCAGGGAACATCTGATAGAAACATATCTGGCAGTCATGAAGATTTTATAATGCATGAATTAGTCCTTCATGATACTTCTATACATTTATTCTTCTGGTTTTTTGCTGAGTAGAACCAATTCTGAATAGAACCTACGGGTATTTAGATTCTCGACAAGGCTCACTATAGTGCCTTTAGTCTCTTAACAGAGCCATTTCCCCTTAGGCCGTTCATGTACCTGTATTCCTTGTAATCACTAGGCGACTTGATAATATTTGGATCTCCCTCATTTTTCTTCCTGGCCTGGTACTTCTTGCCCCTTTTGTCCAGATTTTCCTGTGATTGCTGGTCCCTGCTTGGATATTGCTGAATCCATCGGAATAAGTCTGGGCAGTTAGGCACGTCTATGATTCTTGACTTTCGAGACATTGTAGAGGCTCTGAGGTGATTTGCAAGGCCAACCATGCAGCTCCAAAGCCTCTTGCTTAGCCCCTTGATTGCTGGGTGGCAGCTGTCACATTTCCATGCTCAAATCAGCTTCCCTGCTGGGTTTGCACCTGGCTTTGTAGATTCTTTGGAAAGAGTATTCCATTTATGACATAAACAAAGAAGCAAAGCGGAATTCCAGGAGAGGAAGAAAAGGAGAAACAAAGAAAGCAGTAGAAGTAAAACAGCAACCCGTAAGTAACATTGGCAACAAATCGGGGAAGGTTTACAGTCCCATTATCACATCTATTTATGTCAAAGAATACATAGTACAGTGGAAGAGCCAACTGCAAAAGCTGGAACAAGGGAATCGAGGTTCACAGAGTAATTTATATCACTAATGCATCTTCCCATAGAACAGGATAATCCATTTTAAAACCTGATTTATCTATTATGGATCGCGTTATATTTTGCTTATGTTTGAAAAAAATAAGCATAAGAGCCTGTTTTATGCAGGGCTCCGAGCCAAAGTTCATTTTAATGCAACATCCCCCCCCCCTGCCCCCCAGTACAAACTTTTTATAGCTTTTGGCCGGCTACACTGTTTGCATCCCCTTATGTTTCGTTCCAGTAAAATGGCATGAAAGCGAGGCCATGATGATCAATAACATTTAACAGATAGTGGGATTAAAATTAAAAGGTTAGGAGATTACATCATACATCAGAGCAATCTGCATAGACCCCAAAGTTTACAACAGATCGGACATTCTGAGGTTCACAACAATGCACGGAGTTCAAGCCCAGAAGAAGCAGCAGCTATCTAACTGTAGGGATAGTATGCCACTATATATGAATCTGTTTGATCATGTGCAGCCATGTCCACTGGGGGACTGATTGGCATTTCACATACGAAGGGGTTGAGAGCTGAAGGATGATAAGAGGCTGGCTGAAAATCAGAGCTGCCAGGGCACTGCGAGTAGCAGAGAGCTGGACTAGATGGACTTTGGTCTGATCCAGCTGGCTTGTTCTTATGTTCTTAGGGCCCGAAAGGTCATGTGGAGTCCAATTGAATCTCTACCTATGTAGGCTAAAACAGCATCACTTAATTTATTTTCCAGTCTGTGAAATAAGTCACTGAAGGCAGCAAAATAAAACACATCAGTGGTAGCATATCTGCTTTATATGCAGAAGATTGCGAGTTCAATCCCCGACCTCTCTCGTTTTAAAAAAATCGAGTAATGGGCGATAGAGACCCTGGACAGCACTCTCTCTCTATCCAGCTAGCCAAGACTGACAGTGAATGAACAAGGATCTGACTCCATCAAAAGCAGTTTCAGGTATGAAGCATCACAAAAATCCATAAACCGCCAAGGAAGACCCAACAGGCAGACCTAAACAGATCAACCAGATTCCTTTAAATGCCCGAAAGGCCAACCTTTTACCTGGCAGGATTCCACTATTCACTTCAACAGATCAAAATGTCATCAAATTCATTTCGCATGCATGAAGTTTTACCTGGCATTGGACTGACTGGTGCCCAATATGAATGGAGAGCTTCATAAACTCACATATCTGTACATAATAAAGATAGTATCTCTGTAGGGTGGCAGGAGATCTCTCACCTCAGTCCCCACCACTCCTGGGGAGGGGGACTGGAACCTCTGTGATGTCACAACTGTTGTGATGTCACTTCTAATTTTAGCTGGAGGTGATGTCATGGTGTCAGCACAACGTCTATTTTGTTGGACCTCCCATTCCCCAGCATCTCTGTTGCTTGCCTGCACTTCACTGCCAACCCTGCAATTACATTGCGAATTGTGTTCTTCCATGGCTATGCGAACCTGCTCCTCAGCTGAAGCCATGATGAGAGACTCAGGACAGGATATCCCCAAATTCTCATGTTATGTGGGTGGCTAAAAAAAGCAGAGCCTTCTCTGCTGCATTTCTTCAGCAGTGGGAGGTTCTCCCCATAAATTTTAACAGCAATGATATCATTCACATTTCATCTCCTGGGTGAAAAGAAAAAGACAAGACGTTGCTTTTTACATTGTCGAAGGCTTTCACTGCCGGAATCAACAGGAAGTGTAGCCATGGTCTGGTGGTTTTTGCTTCTGTTTCACTTGCATCTATGGCTAGCATCTTCAGAGGCATGCCATGCTGAGATGTATTTGGTACCACAAAGGACACATTTCACTGTGACATGCCTCTGAAGATGCCAGCTATAGATGTGAGCAAAACATTAGCAGCAAAAATTACCAGATTACAGCCACAAAGCCTGGAAAACCCACAACATCCAAACAGCTTTTTCTTGAGTATGGTCCTGTACATTATGTTAGTTTCTTTGTTGACTATATTCTGCTATAAATAATGATGACTGTGCCCCTTGTTTTGGTATTTTATTTCCTGATCCACTTTCATATACATTTTAACAAGGTTTATGTTTTTTCTACTACTATGTTGTTGTTAACTGATTTATGTCATATCTGAAACACACTTCTGAATGGTTTATATACAGCATGCTTTCATTTTTCATCAGGTCACTTTCAACCTTTTCTGTTTCATTCTGCTTTATTCATTACATCTACTATATGTCAAGGGTAACCGTGGAAAGAAAGTCAAGTTAGTCTTTAATACCTGCACTGTTGGATCCTGTCAGCACCTTCAGAATTAATTCCTTTGACAGCTTTACCCCTTAGATCTGTTCTTTCAGGTGAAGGACGGTCAATTCCCCCCTTTTGTGCTGAAGAAGAGACATGGATGTGTTTAAAATCTTTTTCTCGTGGCTTCCCATTCTTTGGTTTCTGAAGCATCTTGGGGCTGCTTGAAAATGTGCATACAATAGAACTATTAGTTCAAAAATCAGTATTTTAAAATTATCATCACACTTCAGAGACTTGACCTGCATCCCATAAATCAATCCCATAAATCAGATCATTCTGGGCATTTGATCCCATGATAGCACAAGTAGAAAGAATATTTGTAAATGACTCTTCCTGGTCTGCACCAGCATGGTGTAGTAGCTAAGAACAGTGGACTATAATCTGGAGAACTAGGTTTGATTCCCTCCCTACTCCTGTGCAAGAATCCTACTTGGTGACTGTGGACTGGTCACAGTTTCTTTGAACTCTCTCAGCTTCACCTATCTCATAAGGACCCTGTTATGTGGAGGGGAAAGGGAAGGTGATTGTAAGCTGCTTTGAGTCTCCTTGTGGTAGAGAAAAGAAAGGGAGGGTATTAAAACAACAACAACAACAACAACTACTACTACTACTACTACTACTACTACTACTACTACTACTTCTTCTTCTTCTTCTTCTTCTCCTTCTCCAGAAGCCTCTCTTAAATGACTATACAAAGTGGGAGACCCCTACATGAACAAACGGCCATGTGGCATGGGAATCTGAAACAAGGAAGGAACATGGGGCAGAATTGCCCACCAATCACTGCGGCATGTTCACCATATGCCACTACTTAGATAAGATCCAAACATGAGCATTTGAATGTACTCAGATTGCCTTCTGGGCTACAGTCAGTTGAAGGAAATCCAATCATTGATTTTGATGGCTTAGTTGCTCTGTTTTATTACTGTTAACTGGAGATGCCACATTTTGAACCTGGGACTTTTTGCATGCAGAGCATTTGATCTACCACTGACTTATGACTCAGTTTTTATGTACCAAAAGCTCATTGCCAGCGATTTCTTTGGACATTTAGGACACCAGGACAGAAATGGCCCACTTTGTGTGGTGAATGCAAGATTGCACATTAATTGCATGAATTGCATTAACACAAGCACAACACACGGTCACCATATTTTTAAAAATTAATGCGGCTTCCACATAGCTGCTTTTATGTGTTAGATTGGCCCTAAATTTCTGTCTGTTGCAGACCCTCTGAGCTAAGGAAATGTCACAGCAAAAGTCTGTTTCTCACAGGCTAAACGAGGAATTAAAATAAATACTTAAACATTGGTCTCATGCACAAGAAAACTAATATAAAAATTTAATCTAATAATTTGTCTGGCCTTCTTGGTGTTGTGACTAAGACAAGAACTTAACTTTTATCAGCTATTTCATACAGTTCCAACATAATTCTGTCATCTTTGTATTAAGGATGGGCAACCTGCCGGCTTGGATAAGCAGAAGTGACCTCTGTGTTTGCCCAGAACTCAAAGTCAACTGTGCCATTTCTCAAGAGATGGAAGCCTGGGGTTTGTGATATTTTTATAACATTAATTTGAAAAATTTCTTCTGGGTATCTCTACTTTTGCTGATTCCAGCTGGGATCAGTTATAACTTTCACAGGCTTAGTCTTGTAGCAGTTCCAGAGTAGCTGAACCCTCCCCCCACACAATATTTGTAGTTTACAATGAGTGTTTGAAGTACTGCACAATCCTTTAGTCATTCATCCATGCAAAGAAGAAAAGGCCTTGTGATAATGGTGTTAATATAACCTCCCTTTCCTGATCATAACTGGAAATGGAGAACGTTGTGCTATGAAAGATCCAGTGATTCCATAGATGACCTTTTAGCCCTGATCCTCTAAAGATTATTCAATAGAAGTCCTGATCATGAAACTGCTTTCCAGCTCTACAAAAAGGGAAGTATCTGGTGCAACACCTACCTACCTCACAGGGTGTTTGTTGTGAGGGGGGAAGCCCCTTTGAGTCTCCTGCAGGAGAGAAAGGGGGGATATAAATCCAAACTCCTCCTCCTCCTCTTCTTCTTCTTCTTCTTCTTCTTCTTCTTCTTCTTCTTCTTCTTCTTCTGCAACAACATTTCATAAATTCATATACAGTGTTAATGGCCTTTATTTATTTATTCCACACATTTTCCACCCATAAGGATCCAAAGCATCTTACAATCAAGGCACTTGAGACAAGCAGCTCTTCAGATAACTTTGGTCTGGGCTCAGTCATAACAGGAGCAGCAGTGGCGTAGGAGGTTAAGAGCTCATGTATCTAATCTGGAGGAACTGGGTTTGATTCCCAGCTCTGCCGCCTGAGCTGTGGAGGCTTATCTGGGGAATTCAGATTAGCCTGTACACTCCCGCACATGCCAGCTGGGTGACCTTGGGCGAGTCACAGCTTCTTGGAGCTCTCTCAGCCCCACCTACCTCACAGGGTGTTTGTTGTGAGGGGGGAAGGGCAAGGAGATTGTAAGCCCCTTTGAGTCTCCTGCAGGAGAGAAAGGGGGGATATAAATCCAAACTCTTCTTCTTCTTCTTCTTATGTGGAAGCTGGATTATATCTGAGAACCATTCTTAATAAATAATCAAGCACAACACTTCACAATCTCAGTTTGGCCCAAATTTGCTGGACTCTGATTTTGCTAATGCTACAGTATTGGAGATCTTCTAGGCCATAATCACTGCCACCTAGAAGGTTTAAAGATGGACTTTATGACATGACTTCATGCTTAAAAATATGACAAGAACCCTGCTAAATCAGACCACTGGTCTATTACCCAGACATCTTCTTCACAGCATGGCCAGTTGGTCTTAAGCCACACATGCTGTAATGACCAATCTGTGAGTTTTATAACCTCTGAGTTCCTATTGAGGAGCTGAAGTTCTCTGAGATGGGAAGAGAGGCCATCAAATATCTAGGTAAGTGAGTATGGGAATCCTTGCAGTCACACTATGTTCTTTTTCCTCATAAGTGATGAAGTTAAAAAAAGAATCGACTTCTATTTTCCAGTCTGAGTTACCCCACATAATCTGAGCATTTCCCTCAGCCACAAAGCCTTTTAGTCTCTCTTAGTCAATAAGGAAAATGTAATTTTTGCTGAAAATAAATATTAAAGTGATAATGAAGACAGTAGTAGATTATTGTTTGGGCCAGTAATCAGCAAATGGTGCTGCACCAAGTGATCTTCTATTAAGCTTAATCAGTAAAGACATTGTATGAATTATATTTTAAGCATGTGACCTGTAATATTGTACTTATTAAAAAGAATATGCTTTCACATCATTTTGTTATTGTTGAAGCCTATAGTCTGGTGTCCCTGAATAGTTCTAGGAACACACCAAGGTTGTGCTTGCTTGCTGAGAGGCACAGGTCACTCATTTCCAAATCATTATCTGTTCTACAATGTCCGTCTTTTCCAATAACCACATAACATTCCAATCGAAGGAAGCTACAGCCTTTCGTTTACAAGACCTGTGAGGCTGTTCATGATAAGACATTTTGGAAGCCATTAATTCATATGGTTTCCACAAGTTAGAAGGGACTTGATGGCAAATACAAACACACACACACACACACAACACAAGTAAATTTCATGATTGATGGAAGTACTACCATTAAGAACTGACTATCATTGCGTTCTAATACTGCTCCACTACTGCTATGTTATGAGAAGAACATTTAGTATGCTGTCAAGCCTTTCATTGCGCAAATTGTCACGAAATAAGGATCGGGGGGGGGGGGGGACAGGTGGCAGCATGTAAGAGAACCTTCCATGCCAATCAGAAAAATTGCACCATAGTGGTAAAAGAGGCAGCCCAACAAGTCAACATCAGCACCTTTCTTGGAATTTAGACAGAGTATAAATCCCAGGATCTGACAGAAACACAGGCTCAAAATGTAGGTTCTCCAAGTCGTATACCAACAGTAGAAACTTGGCCACCTTGTCCATTGTAACAGAACTTTTACTGGACAGGAAATACCATACTTTATACACACCGGAAAATCCTTTCCAATTGGTTAAAGATGTACTAAGGAGTCTGTCCCTAATGTCAGTATAAAAGAGGCAAGGCAGGAAAACATGTGATATTGCTTCTATACAGCGCTGACTGCAGGGGCAAAGCCTGTTTATATAGGGGATTTTCTGGAATCTTTCAGACCAATAAGTCCATAAATGTCGCGAAAGCTTTCCTATTTTAAGTAATGAAATAAAACAGTTCTATGTACTTGCTAGTCTATCCTTTCTACAGCAGGGAGCATCAATATCCTTCTATCTGAGCTCTTAAGCAGACCAGAATTCTGGTTCCAACATCCCATGCCAAAACAAGGTATCTCCAAACCAAGCTTTTAAAAGCAAAATTGCATCAGCTTTTATAGATATGGCACTCTATGGTACTACTAGGATTCAATTAGAGGTGCAATAAACTTGGCTTGGCTATGGAGTTTTGAATTACTACAAGATAGAAAGGAAGGCGTCAGTTATCTGTTCGACTGCTTCTGGCTAATGTAACCAATGAATGGACACTTGGACATTATTTGGGTGTTCTAAATATGATTTATAATATTTTGCTATCTATTTAATGTTTCTTGTTCTATTTTTTTTTAAAAAACCTTCTATTAACCTGTCAAACTATAAGACTCTTCCATTAATTTATCAATGAAATATGACACAGTAGTATTTTGTTGGTCTTATGCAGTTGCTGTATGAAAAAGCCTTTTCTATCGCCGTAGTGCCTAAGTCAAACTATTAGTTGTCCTCTTTCTATTCTAGCTGCGTATCATTTCAAAATTTCTTACTCTGACTTGGCTTCCAGATTTTCTCATCCTCAAGGCCTTTCATGAGCCAAACTGTTGGTGGCTTCTTTACGGTGTTTATAGCTGCACATGGATCCAAGAGCAGGACTGGCCTTTGAAAATGGACTTGGAAGTCTGGACCTGGATGACTTGAGTGACCAACAGCAAAGATGTTCTACAGGTATGAAACCAACATGAAGGGCAATGGGATCAGAGATTCGGTAGCTGAGGAACATGTTTAAAATATAGAAGCAAGTACCTAATCAGGGTCATGCTAAAGGCTGTTGATGAATTGTCTGTGCGATGGTGGCATAAAAACAAATTAGCGAGTTTAGATGCTAGCGGGAAAACCTGCTTTTATCTCTGTGTAAGGGGAAGGACATATGCATTGCCCCCACCACACAAAACATAGACAAATATGCACCAGTCCCAAGTTCCCAACTGCTGTGAAACACACCTGTCAGGCTGAGGCAGATTAGTCAAAGAAGAGTAGTAGTAGTAGTAGTAGTAGTAGTAGTAGTAGTAGTAGTAGTAGTAGTAGTAGTAGTAGTAGTAGTAGTAGTAGTAGTAGTAGTTTGGATTTATATTCCCCCTTTCTCTCCTGTAGGAGACTAAAAGGGTTTACAATCTCCTGGCCCTTCCTCTCTCACAACAAACACCCTGTGAGGTAGGTGGAGCTGAGAGCTCCAAAGAGCTGTGACTAGCCCAAGGTCACCCAGCTGGTATGTGTGGGAGTGCACAGGCTAAAGACTCCACAGTTCAAGTGGCAGAGTGGGGAATCAAACCCGGTTCCTCCAGATTAGAATGTACCTGCTCTTAATCACTACGCCGCTGCTCTTTTGTAGATATGGCACTCTATGGTACTACTAGGATTCAATTAGAGGTGCAATAAACTTGGCTTGGCTATGGAGTTTTGAATTACTACAAGACAGAAAGGAAAAGGAAGGCGTCAGTCATCTGCTTAACATAGCAGCTCAATTTTTCATTCACATAGGGGTATGCATAGAGCCACATTTGTAGTCTTTCGCTATTGTAATCTGTGTGTGTGTGTGTGTGTGTGTGTGTGTGTGTGTGTGTGTGTGTCTGTCTGTCTGTCTGTCTGTCTGTGTGTCTGTCTGTCTGTGAGGGAAGGGGCCTTGGTATAATCAGATCTTGGAAGATAAGCAGGGTCGGTACTTAAATAGACTCTGCAGAGGAAGGTAATGGCAAACCAACTCTGCTTCTCACTTTCTTAGGAAGCCCCTTGCTGGGGTTGCCAAAAGTCAGTTATAACTTGAAAGCAATCATGTACATATATATAAATGGCATCTTCAGAACTCCCCTAACACCTACATGCATTAACAAGAGTCTAGGCTAAATTACAAATTGCCTCTGATAGCATCAAAGCTGCCTAGGAATAAAATGTCCTTTTAGGACCAGTCAGATTATTTGTGTCTTCTAGCCTGAACAGCAGGAAAAAGTAGCTACCAATTTTTATGGACCAAGAAAAGGAAGGGCTGAAAATGTTATCTTTCTGTAAATCTGGAAGGTGTCTATATATTAATCTGGAAGTCATTGTTTCCCTAACTGAAGTTGCCATCATATTCTGTTCTTAATTTCCTCCTCATTTTGGTCCATCTGGTGAGAACACACTGCTAAATTATTCATTTCCCACAGATGCAGCCAGATCACCCTTGGTGGCCATCACAGTTTTTATATTTCTTATGAAGAAGGTAGGTGGCTGAAAGATCAATAAAGCATTGGATTCCCTTCAAAAAAGCTCACCTCCCTAGGGATCTCTGTGTAGAGAACTGGGTTAACATGCTTATTTAAATCTATTAACATCACAACATGCTTCGATCTATATCCAGCATGCAGCCAGATCATTATAGTCGTAGCCTTTTACCTCTTAAGGAAACATAGCTTTTAATACATATTATTGTAATAACTATTCACCAGTTGTATTCAGTACAGAATGACATTTCATTTGTGGACTGTAATGTCTGTAGCATTACTGACTGGCACTACTGATGAAAAAATCCAGTTAGTAGTGTTATATTTGTAAAGTGTCAACTCAATGATATATGTAGATAATACTAAGTAATATTTTACCTGCTCAGGGTTATTTAATTTCAGTATCCTCAAATAGTCTATCCTCAAATTCCCACCCTGCAAATTCTGAGACTACGTCAGCATCTTAAAGTGGAACAATTTCCATAGATTAATGTCAGCGTTACCTTTCTCAGTTCTAAGAGGGTCAGTAGTTCAGTAGCAGAGCACATGGTTCCAATGGAGAACATCCCAGGTCCAGTTGTTTGAATTTTCGGTCAAAGGAAAAAAAGCAGCCAGAGCAGGAAGTTGGAAAACATCTCTGTTCAAGACTTTGGACAACCATTTTTTGGAGATCCACTTTGGGTTGACTTAATTGCAGTCATTGTTTCAGCTGGAAATAAATCTGAGAAAAGCTGAAACAGCTTTTGGGGACTTATTTTTGGTTCAGCTTTATCAGGTGACTAGCCCAAGGTCACCCAGAAGGCTTCATATGGAGGAAAATCACACCTGGTTCTCTAGATTAGAGTCTGCCACTATTAACCACTGCAGCTCCGCCATGCTGGATCTCATTGTGATTTATTGCACCAGCAAAAACCGACCCAGTAAACGGGCACAAACTACTAACAAACAGCCAAACTGAGTAAGAAAAGTTATCTCCCTGATTGCCACTGGCAAGAAGAACATGGGTTGAATCAGTGGATGCTTAAACATCCCTATTCAGAACAGGGGAAGAGAAAGTGACATGGTGTAGCTCAATCTTGTCAGATCACAGAAACTAAGTAGGGCTGATACTTGGAAAGGAAATCGCTAAGGCCCCTTCTGCGCACGCAAAATAATGTGTTTTCAAACCACTTTCACAACTGTTTGCAAGTGGATTTTGCTATTCCGCACAGCTTCAAAGAGCACTGAAAGCAGTTTGAAAGTGCATTATTCTGCATGTGCGGAATGAGCCTTAGGTAGACACTGTGGGGAAAGGTACAGGCAAACCACCTCTGCTTCTCATTTGCCTTAAAGACCCCTTGCCAGGGTCACCATAAGTCAGCACAGCAGTGACTTGATGGCACTTTATGCACATAGATTCAGAACAGATAATATTGTTCAAGATGGACCAATAGTTGGACAGTATAAGGCAGTTTCAGGAGCCGCATGGTGTAGTGGTTAAGTGCTTGTGTAACCTCAGCTTGTGGGTTCTGTGGGGCAGTACTTGGAAGGAGTTGCAAAGAACCAAATTTAAACAAAACAGTTTACTTTACTTAACAAATAACACTTTTAAAACATTTAACATTTACACTTTGCAGTCCTGTTAAGTTTGCATTTTCAAGTCCTTATTTACAGTCTACTGATATTGCCAAGTCCAATTCTTCTTTGCTGGTGGTTGGTTTTGAAGACTTCTGAGGCTTGGTGAATGGGCTTCAAGATGATGAAGGTTCCCAGAAAACTCTCACCATTTACATACACAAAAACCCTGAAACAATAAATTCTAACATTTACAATATAGCAAAAAAATAAACTCCCTTCCCACTAGTTCCCCACAACATTGCAGTTACCTTAAACAAGGTGTTAAGGGCTTAATAAAATCAATCAAGGTCCCAGCCTGGTAGTCTCGCTTCCTCCAACCTCATGAGTTCTGCAGCATTCTACTTCATTTCAGACTCCACCCCTTTCTGGGTCATCCCATTCTGACACAGGGGTTACACTTGCACTGCCACTCACACTGTCAGGTGTTCAAGCCCCCTGTCCTGGCAGCTGGCTCATGGTCAACTCAGCCATCCATCCATTCCTTGGTCGGTAAATGAGTACCTAGCACATAGCTAGGGGGCAAAGAATCGCCGGGGAAAGCAATGGCAAACTACTCCACAAATACGGCTTGTCTATGAAATCACTGCTTGCAGTGGCACCTCACGGTTGGACACAACTGAAGGGGAAACTTTACCTTTATAAGGCAGTTTCATATTAGACTCATGACATATACTACAAACAAAAATAAGATTTTTTGAATAGCCATGCTTCTGAACCCCAGAACCAAGTCCTTGGTCAATAAAGAAGAGTCATTGTGGAACTAAGACACCATCTTGTCAAGTCCCTCCTTCTGCCATATTTAAACAACCCAGTAAATTAGATTAGTGTGAGAGAGATTGATAAGCCAGTTTTATACAGTGAACTTCATGGCTCAATATGTATTTAAACCCAGGTTTGACATTCTGACCATCATACTGACTCATATCTTATAGACTTGACTTTTTGATAACCATTTTTAAAAAAACCCTCACAGTCCAAATAACTATCAGCCCAGTAATTTATCTCATTTCAAAGCTTGGCTTCCTCCTCTATCTTTCTTTTATTTGATTACAATCTCCTCAGTAATCCTTTGTGAGAGTTTCTACTGTGGCTACAAACCAATCTGAAATCAAGTTGTAAGTGGAGCTGTGAATATCTGGCTTTGTTCCCAGATGTTCTGTTGACTTAGTTGTCACATGTATTCCACTGGCTGTTAGATAAGTGCCTTTGGTTTGCATGTCATCATCAAGCTACTTAGTCTTAGAGCAAGTGGTTTGAATTTCGTAGTGAGAGAACTCACTTCCTGAAGACCCCCTTAACTGGAGATTGACAGTCCAGTTCACAATACAGCTGAATTTAATTGGTTTCATTTAAAACCGACAGACAGCTGGGTCCTAAACACAATCCAGCAGTTTCATGCAAAGTTGGAAAGTGATTTGCACATAGAGATGCTCAACCTTACTGCACATATTACCCCATTCACCTCAATGTAGGTGGATAAATCACAGAGAAGAAACCTGTTCATATAAGAGCTTAGTATGTGGGTGCAGAGACCATTTCGGGCATGGACTCTGATTCTGCCTTCAAACTCAGTACCAGAAAGCAATGCTTTTACTTTTGGGCTCCAGGCAGAGGACCATATTCCATATACTCCACTGCTCCAGCTATTCTCTCCAGACTGTTTTCTCTTGGTGGTACCCCCATTTAGGATTGTCTGGCTGGCAACAGCCAGGTCATGGGTATTCTTTGTGATAGACCATTCCTCTGGATTGGCCTACCATTAGAGTTGCCAGGTTCAGGTTGGGACATATCTGGAGATTTTGGGGGCAGAGTCCGCAAAGGGTGGGGTTTGGGGATGGGACCTCAATGAGGTCTAATGCCATAGAATTCAAAGTGACCATTTTTTTCCAGGTGAACTGATACCTGGAGATTAGTTGTAATAATGGGAGATCTCAAGCCACCACCTGGAGGTTGACAACTCTACCTATCATAGTAAGTACCTGCCTTTACTTGCTATATTTAGGAAGGCACACAAGATTGTTCTATTCCATAGAACATTTTTGGAGAGCAAATTATGTTTGGATGTCTTTTAAATTGTGTGTGTTTGTTTTTCATAGTGCGTTCCAGTTTTTAACTTGTTGCTGAATGCTTATGATGTTTGTGTTTTGGTGGCTTTTGCTGTTCTGTTAGCCACTACAGAGGAGGTCTACACATGTGGCTCCAAATCATCAGATAGTGAGTGGTTTGTTGTAGTGCGGTGAACATACAACCCTTAGAAAATTGAGAAGGACAAAACGAGAATTACCCATTTGATCAGATGACATAGTACTCATTCTCCATTGTACCATAAAAGGGAGAAATAGGTTGAGTCAATAAATCATGATGAACAGTTTCCAAAAGTAAAATATGGTCCAGTTCTATTGTAAATCCAGTGGAAAAGTGTTGTAATTTTATCACTGGTGACAGCTTGTAAATGGAACTACCATTATTATAATAGGCCAATATATAGCACCTTTCAGTTTAAACCTTCAAAGCACTTCTTTGCTTTGATGACTATGTGAGCTCCACTTATGAGTGATTTGAAAGAGAAATTGGTTTACCGTAGTCATATTGGACAGATGTGAAAAAAGAACAGTTTTGCCTTGGTAGTTCAGCTGGAGAAAATTTTATAGGGAAATGTCTCAATGTAGATTGTAATAACCAGTGTCAAGAAATACAAGAGAGCAACAAAAAAGGAAGAACAAGATATCTGTTCTCCAAAATCCAAGAAACCAAAGGAAAATGTAAGTTAAAGAGTCAACTCAGCTCACTTGTGAGGGAAATGTAGCTTTTTCGTACATATTGCAGGGATATGACATTTATTTATTGAGTTAGATTATCCTGACCTTCAGTGGGTATCAGGGAGACTCAGGGGAGCAGCAGTGGTGTAGTGGTTATAAGCAGGTGTACTCTAATCTGGAGGAACCAGGTTTGATTCCCCGCTCTGCTGCCTGAGCTGTGGAGACTTATCTGGGGAATTTAATTAGCCTGTATACTCCAACACATGCCAACTGGGCGACCTTGGGCTAGTCATAGTTCTTCTGAACTATCTCAGCCCCATCTACCTCACAGGGTGCTTGTTGTGAGCGGGGAAGGGAAAGGAGTTTTTAAGCCCCTTTGAGTCTCCTATAGGAGAGAAAGGGGGATATAAACCCAACTCTTCTTCTTTTTCTTCTTCTACTTAAAGTTAATCGAACTTAAAACTAATATTAAATCAAGTTGAAAAGTAATAACAGAATTTTTAAAAGATAATGAAATGCAATAAAATGTGAAAGATAGAGATCATATTGCAAATGTACATTGGAGCATATGAGAGAATTTCAGAAGAAAATCAGCTTGTGTTTCACTGATTACAGCAAAGCTTCTCACTATGTGAAAAACTGTTGTTGGTTTTAAAAGAAATAGGTGTGCCACTATCTGATTGTTTTGATGTGTAACCGGTACTCTGGACAAGAGGCTGCTGTTAGAACAGAATATGGAATAACAGAATGGTTTCCAATAGATAAAAGTTTCAGACAAGGGTCTATTTTATCTCCGTATCTCTCCAATCCGTATGCAGAACATATAAGGAAGGCTGGATTAGATTTAGATGTGGAGTGACAATTGGTGGCAGGAACGTTGAAGGTTTTCTGTTCTTTGACTCCATTATCTACCAAAGGAGAGACTGTAACCATGAAATGTGTTCGTTTGTTTGTGGATGTATAGGCTGCCCTTCTTACATTCTCAAGGCAGTTTACAGTAATAAGTAAGAACATAAGAACATAAGAACGAGCCTGCTGGATCAGACCAGAGTCCATCTAGTCCAGCGCTCTGCTACTCGCAGTGACTGACCAGATACCTTTGGGAGCTCACATGCAGGATGTGAAAGCAATGGCCTTCTGCTGCTGCTGCTCCTGAGCACCTGAGCACCTGGTCTGCTAAGGCATTTGCTATCTGAACAAGGAGGATCAAGATTGATAGCCATAGATCGACTTCTCCTCCATAAATCTGTCCAAGTCCCTGTCCAAGTATCATTAAAGTCTTCCCACTGTGTGGGACCTGGAATTCCCCTACTATGGATGAGTACTTAGCAGGTTTAGGGTTGATGCTTCACCAGTTTGCTCCCTGGAGAGACAATGGTGGAGCTACTACTGCCTTTGTCATATTACTTGAATGAGTGAAGAGTAGTTTTACATTAACTCAAGCTTACAGCCAGTGTGGGATTGCCCTTAGCACTAGCATGCTTCTGCCAGTGCCCTTACTGAGAATATAATTTTAATAAATCTCAGCCATGGTTAATTAATAAAATCCCAGTGGAACCCATGTGGCAACTTTGCTTGGTGTATGGTGAACAAATTATAAGATGGTAAATGTCACGGGCTTCGGTGCCAGTGGAGAGATTGAGAGGGGTGTGTGGTGGGCTGCTTTCATCTTCACACTCTCACAAGGACGGAGGGCTAGCCATGACACCAAAAGGTAAAAGTAGTCCTCTGTGCAAGCACCAGGCCCATGGGGTGATGTCACATCAGGATTGTGGTGGTTTTTCCGGGTTGTGTGGCCGTGGTCTGGTGGAACTTGTTCCTATTGTTTCGCCTGCATCAGTGGCTGGCATCTTCAAAGGTGAATCACAGAGGGAAGTCTGTTACATACTGTGGGAAATGGGTTTGCTTTGCCTAGCAGGCCCTATTTCACTCCCTGCACTCTCCCAGGGGTTGCCAACTTTTCCTGGGGAGGACTAGTTTTCTTTTTGGGTAAACTGCTGCCACCACCTGATCATTTGAGGACTGCCCTCTGGAGAAGATCAGGATTCCTTAGCTTCCTTTCCAACCATGAGGCCTCTGCCTCAGTTTCCCTCTTGGTTCCCCTCTCCTGGGTAGATTGGAGGTCCTGAAGGAAAAGCTGCTCAGCCTTCTTCTCTCTTCTGTTTAAATAGTGCATCCAAGGCAGTGGGGCATACGTGGCACAGGGAACTGTCCTCCACATCTGAGGTTTAAAAAGTATTTATTAAAAAGAAAATGACTACCAGTATGATTTAGCACAGCACCAGGTGGAGCAAGGGTTTCCAAACAAAAGACAAATCCCCTGCCCCTATCTCTTTACATACCCTAGCTAGGAGTTGTTGAACATAGGGTAGGCATATAAAGCTTAGAAGGTGGCAGTTCTCCAACAGTTCACATTACCTGACTGAGCATATGGTCCAAAAATGGCTGCGCCCTTCACAGCTCAGGCAACAGGTCTGCTCCCCAGCAGAAGGAAAGAAAGAAGAGACCTTGCCCCTTCACTCCCAGCAATTTATCAGATCCCAGACCCCACCCTCTTTTGACCTGTTCAGGCTGGGTCAAGATATCTTGTCCCCCTAAGTCAGGTAGCTTTTCCTGATGTTTCTCTGGAATTTCCAAGTCCCCCAAGTCTATGATACCTGATGGGAGGAAGGGAGGAAGAACCAGAAAAAGAGGGGGGAGCCATTTCTCCACACACACTAACAGACTTCCCTCTGTGATACGCCTCTGAAGATGCCAGCCACAGATGCAGGCGAAACGTTAGGAACAAGATCCACCAGACCACGGCCACAAAGCCTGGAAAACCCAACCAGTTGAATCTGGCCGTGAAAGCCTTTGACATCACATCAGGATGTTTACTAGGCAGGCTATATTTACAAGATGATTTGGCAACTTGGTTTATTAGCCAGATTTACTTTCAACATTGAAACTTATTTTAGTAAATTGGTAATGATTCATAGTTTTATTGTTACTTGGATTTTTAATTATGCAATGTAAATGACAATGCCTGAACAATACAGAAAGGTGGGGTAAATTTTTTAAAGAAAATAAAATGCTTATTAGCATTGTTTAACACTGTATTTTCCCATTCGTTTCACAGCCATTTTTATACAGAAGTATAACACTGGAACTGGTGATCTAATCAAATTATGTCTACTCTTCAAGAGCCTGTCTGGGATCTCAGACAGAGAAGGGTTTTTCCTAATGCTGCTACTTGAGATGTTTTCAGTATAAAGCCAAACACTGATCCTGCCATTAACACTTAATACCCCTCCTCAAAATGGTCTTCACATTATATTAATACACAAACGTTTTGTAGCTTGCAGGCCCCAATTTTAGGGATGAGGTTTGCACCTACAATTTGCCGTTAATATTGTCCAGATTGTAAACTCACTTTTTGGTTTAGAAGACGCATTACCCCCAAAGTTAGATTTTCAAGCAGCGCAGAGAGGTATACCCATCTCCCATTGCAGCAGCTTATAGGGCTAGAGCTGTGTAGCTTCAGCAAGAAAGTTCCCTGGAATGCCTTCATTTCAGCTTCTTGGAATGCATGGCAGTAAATGCTCAGTGACAGTAGACAGAGCTCTTCATCTCTGTCACTGCTGGAGATACCAGCTGCAATCTGGTTAATGGGAAATGAGGAGTCAAAGGGGGTGCAGAATGGAAAGTACTTCTCCCTTCTATTTGCTTCCCAACCATGTACCCTCCCATCAGAGATGGATTAGTTCTTTAATGCAACAGGCAAGTTTTTAATGGTTGGCCAGAAGGCAGCCTCTGTGATGTTGGCAGTGCTGAAGAACTGCTGAGCTTGAGCCTAGAGCATAGCGACAGCAGCAATGGCTAATCCTGAGACTGAACTGAGCACACCATGTAACATCTCTGGCTTCATAACAGCTACTCGGCTCGGCTCACTATTCTAATGTCCCTGTCTTCTCCTGCTGCCAGCCATTTGTTATATTCTTGCCATTTTTGTTCTTGCTGTTCTGGCTTTTTTCAAGTTCATCTGCTATTTTTAAAAAAGCACCTCTCACTGATCCAAATCAAATTGATTTTTTAAATGAAAAAAATATGCCTCTCTGATTTTAAAAACTTTGCAGGCCAGCATTGGGAAAGTGCCCATTTCTAAGTGCTGGCCCTCAAAGTGCACTTGCATGGTGTAGTGGTTAAGAGCAGTGGACTCTAATCTGGAGAACTGAGTTTGATTCCCCACTCCTCCGCATTAGTGGCAGACTCTAATCAGTTTCTAGATTTGGACTGTCTTCTTAGCCAGAGTCATTGTGAGCCCAGAGCAATCTGAATAGAACACCCATCACAGCTCTGGCAACACCTTGGGGGCTTTTTAGGCAAATCATCCTATGTTGATTCCAAGACTGCAGGTCTTGCTTGACTCAACGTGTCCCTGCCCATCAGCAGCCTACCAATTGGTTATTATTGGAGTGGAGCCATGACTCAGTGGTAGAATACCTATCTTGCATGCAGAAGGTCTCAGGATCAATGTACAACATCTCCAGATAAAAGAATCAGGCAAAGGGAGATGGGAAACACTATTATCTGAAATCCAGAAAGACATAATTAAACAATACCAACCTTGTGTGACCCATTGGTTCAAAGGTAGCTTCATGTGTGAAAGTAAAGTTGTCATAACAGGATGGATCCTATCCTACCTACCCCTGTTCTACCAGTTCATTGAGCAAAGTTTAGAGCCTTCTTCCTGCCTTCCTCTAACTTCCAAAAACCCCTGAAGTTAGAGGAAAACTGTTTAGGCTGGAGGACTTGAAGGGTTGGACCCACTCCAAATTTGTGCTCATTCTAGGGCAGTGGTGGCGAACCTATGACACTCCAGATGTTCATAGACTACAATTCCCATCAGCCCCTGCCAGCATAGCCGCCACAGTTCTAGGGGAAGGACTGTGGCTCAGTGGTAGAGCTTCTGCTTGGCCCAGAAAAGGTCCCAGGTTCAATTACAAGTGTCTGCAGTTTAAAGGATGAGATAGCAGGTAATGTGAAAGAACTCTACCAAAGGTCCCGGAGGGAGGCTGCCAGTCTAAGTAGACAATACTGATGGACCAATGAGATGTGTTTTGGCAAGTGCCCGTCACACAATCCAGTAATGAAGGAGTTAATGTTGTGCATGCTAATTAGTTAGTGAGGTCAGAAGTCAGTGATCAGATAATTGATCCCTATTGGCCAGTCAGACCCAGCATGAGATACATGCGAGTCTGCACATAGACAATAGGTATATGATAGCAGGTAATGTGAAAGAACTCTTCCAAAGGTCCCGGAGGGAGGCTGCCAGTCTAAATACAGTACTGATGGACTAATGCTATAATTCAGTATAAGGCAGTTTCATGAGTTTTCCCAGCTGAGGAACTGTGGACAAGCATTTGTAGGAGCAACTGGCAGGGAAGATAGTACAGAAACAGCAGAGTTCCTGCTGGAGTTAGCAATGCCATTGGAGGGAGTAAGCATGAATGTACCTTTTACAATTTGTGCTCTAGCAACAAGTGATTTCTTGTAAAAGTGGGCTCTTTTGGCCCAAAGAACAAGACCTATGAAGATAAGATTAAGGTCTAATGGAAGTCACAGATTCAATAGTTGTACCTTCACACACACTCACACACAACCCGAGAAAATAGTTGTGTGTGAGAAAAATGGGTAATTATGAATAGGGAAATTATCAGTCCACAAGAATATAAGGGGGAAAAAAAGAATATAATGGCTGGAAAGGAAAGAAAAGGTTTCATTACACATTTATTGTACTATGTATAATAATTTATTAAAACAAGTAGAAATAATAATCCAGCATGAAACAGCTGTTTTGGTAGACTTGAAGCAAACTGGTAAAACATACTTGGCCCGTCCAAGCATATTAATCTATAAAATATTGGAAGTATACAGTACTGCAACCACAATGGATGCTAGTATTACAAATTTTTGAGAGACTTGCCTTCTGATTTGGCCTCTGGTTCAAAACCAGTGCAGTAATTTCAGTCTGCGGTACATGATTAGTTATGCAGAGTGTACATACAGAGCCACCACAGCCCTCCCCTGAACAATTCCCTCTAGGTCCTCCTCTCATAACCGGATCCAATACATACACAATATGAAAAACAAATAATCTGACTTGCTAATTAGGTAATATTTGGTGATCAGTTGTGCCCTGCTTTGGTGGGTGCTGAATTGTCATCTAGGAATGTCACTTTTATTGTGCAGGATGTTTAAACAAGCCCAAACTAAAAAGGGTCCAACAACAACACACACACATCCCATTTGTCTTAAAGAATGCAAAAAGAGGGAACAGTGGGGAGAAAAGGAAGGAGACTGAGGGAGGTTACTATTGAATATATAGATGCACACTAACACAGCTTTTCTCAATTGCCCATACACTTAAGACTGAATTATGTCTCCCCCCTAGGGTTGTCAACTGATGGCTAGGAACTGCCAGGAGATAGAATCATAGAGTTGGAAGAGACCAAAGGACCATCGTCCAACCCCCTGCCATGCAGAAATATACAATCAAAGCACTCCTGGGGGATGGCCATTCAGCCTCTATTAAAAAACCTCCAAACAAGGAGACTCCACCACCTTCTGGGGCAGTAGCTGTTTCCACATGGGCGGAATACAGCACCCGAGGGTTGGCAAAAATGCTGTCCCTGGGAGACATTCGCACAGCAAGCGCTGCTGCAACGCAGCAGCACTGTGCTTGCGCTGCCCAAGTGGCGCGGAAGTGCCACTTTTGATCCTTGCTCCACGAGCGAGGTTTTTCAAAAGTGGCACCTTCCAGCTGCTGCCGTGCGAACGGCAGTGGCTGGAAGGCAGTGTTTCCCTCCTGCCTTCCCCAGCTGGCTTACCTTCTCCTGCTGGCTTCTGTCGCATTGTAGAGGCCAGGGGACATGCCCCCCCCTGGCCTCCGTCTCCAGAGCCATTGCTCTGGCCAGGGGGGCATGTCCCCTGGCCTCCACAACGCGATGGAAGCCAGCAGGAGAAGGTAAGCCTGTTGGGGAAGGCACAGACCGGGACCGTCTGTGCAAATGGTCTCGGGGGGGGGGGTGCATCAGCATAATTTATGGCGATGCACCGCCACTCAGCGCCCATGCGGAAAGGGCCAGCGTTTCCACTGTTGAACAGTCAGGAAGTTTTGCCTAATTTTTGGGTGGAATCTCTTTTCCTGCACCTTAAACCCATTATTCCTTGTCCTAGTGTTTGGAACAGCAGAAAACAAGTTTGCTCCATCTTCAACATGGCATTCCTTCAAATGTTTAAACATGGCTATCATATCACCCCTTAACCTTCTCTTCTCCAGACTAAATACATCTAGCTCCCTACACCACCCCTCATAGGGCATTGAATCAAGACCTTTTACCATTTTGGTTGCCCTTCTCTGGACCTGTTCCAGTTTGTCAACACTACTATGATGTGTGTGTTGACTGTTCTTATTGCATTTTGGAATCCTTCTTGAGTCTTAGAGAACTTTTACACATGCTGAATAGTTTACTTTCAATCCACTTTCAATCCACTTTGCAGCAAGCTTTCACTGTGTGAAACTTAAAATCTACTTGCAAATGATAGCTAAAGTGCATTTAAAAGTGGATTGAAAGTGCATTATTCACCATGTGTGAAAGTGCCAATAGTGAGAAAGGAGAACCCTAATTGAAACAAATAAGCAGGTTTGTAAGATATGTTCATACTTCCTGGAGTCTTGTTGAAGTCTGAACATTACTGGAGCAGAAGTTTTTTTTTCCAGACATGCCTTGGATGAGGCTACTATGCTCATTATAGCAAAAAAGGAATAATGGGATTTGTTTTAAATCTCAGTTAACGGTAATAATTTTCTGTCTACTTCACATATATGCCCACATGTTATACTGATGGTTACTTTTTAAATAAAAACTAGAGAATAACCACATGTAACATAAATGGGAGGGCACTCTTGCATTATTCATCTTTAAAAGATATATTGCAAAACCATGAAATGGTTTTTACTCTTAGTAGACAAGGATGTTTTCAATCTAATCTCTTAATTAAGGCCAAAAATGAGCTCTTGCTACATGATTTGAAGTTTGAACTATCCAGATGTGAGCAGAGGCTTTATGTTCAGTGTCTGCGTTTACAGTGTTAGCCTTAGATGATGATAACAAAGAGTTCTCTAATACCCTTTTTAGTGGATATTTAGGCACTTGTGAAAAAGAAGGCACGAAGCTATTCATTAAAGTTACTTTAAATTACTACAAATCATGCCCTGAAGAATTGGGTGGGACTGTAAGAAGTCTCTTGAGCCTTGTTACTAGACAATGCATGATTGACTTGGTGTTCAGGGTGTGACTGAGGTGGATTCTGCATGGTAGAAATATAATGGGTTGATGAAGAAGAAGAAGAAGAGGAGGAGGAGGAGGAGGAGGAGGAGGAGGAGGAGGAGGAGGAGGAGGAGTTTGAATTTATATCCCCCCTTTCTCTCCTGGAGGAGACTCAAAGGGGCTTATAATCTCCTTGCCCTCCCCCCCTCACAACAAACACCCTGTGAGGTAGGTGGGGCTGAGAGAGCTCTGAGAAGCTGTGACTAGCCCAAGGTCACCCAGCTGGTGTACGTTGGAGTGCACAGGCTAATCTGAATTCCCCAGATAAGCCTCCACAGCTCAGGCGGCAGAGCAGAGAATCAAACCCGGTTCCTCCAGATTAGATACACAAGCTCTTATCCTCCTACAGCACTACATATCCCAGTCTCAGGAAGTACTGCACATAAATCCAATCCCCAAAGCAGGATTGGCCCGCTATATTTCTCTCAAGTTTTTTTAAAAATGCTCAAATTCTGATGCTTTTGAAAAATCCTGGGTTAAACCTGTTCCCGAGGAAATGGAATGGGCTCCCAACCACTCTATTTTTCTCGCCCCACCACCCCTTCTTCCACCTTATGCCATGTCATTTTCATTTCTGCTGAGCTGCTGACCAGTGTAATAGCCCACCAATTCCGAAACATCCCCCAAACATGTTTTCTCCCCATGGCAGTGACTGTGAGTGCTGTTCCACCCAAATATGTTAAATCAGTGTCCATATCCTGATGTTTCTAAAGAACTCTGGCAACAGTAGTTTTGTGAGGCCCCCTTTGCAGAGTACAATTGTCAATAGAGTCTGTGTGTTGTAGGGGTAAGTGTCAGACTAGGGGTGTTGCAGGGGTTAGTTTCCGATCCCCACTTTGCTATGGACACTCACTAGTTGACCTTGGGCTAGTCACGTTCTCTCAGGCTCATTCCACACATGCAGAATAATGCACTTTCAAACTGCTTTCAGTGCTCTTTGAAGCTGTGTGGAATAGCAAAATCCACTTGCAAACAGTTGTGAAAGTGGTTTGAAAATACATTATTTTGCATGTGCGGAAGGGGCCTCAGTCTAACCTACTTCAATCAAGGGGAAATCCTACAGAGGTCTATCAAGAAGTAAACTCCAGAAGTAAGAGCATATGTGCATATGTGTGTTGGGGGGGTGGGGAGTGCAGGGCATATACATTTTTATTCAATATTTTTGTTGAAACAATCCGGCAACCCTACTGACAAAGTGGACTCTGTTCCACGGAAGCTTATGATAAGGTCTCACAAGATCTTTGTTTGCCAACTCCAGGGTGGGAAATACTTGGAGATTTTAGGTGTGGGATCTGAGGAGGTGGGATTTCAGGGACGGGGAGAGATCTCATTAGAATATAAGTCCATCAAAGCCATTTTCTCCAGGGAAACTGATCCCTACAGTCTGGAGATTGGTTGCCGTTTCAGTGCTGTTTATTCACTTTCTCTATCCCATGCCAATTTTCATAAACCTTGTTTTAAACTGAAAAGTCCCAGAATCTCCAACCTCGTAGGAAAGGTGCTCCAGCCCCTTAATAATCTTAGTTGCCCTCTTCTGCGCTTTCTCAAGCTCTGCAATAACAATTTAGAGACACTAGTCCTGCACACAGTACTTCAAGTGAGCCTCACCATAGAACTATCCAGGGCCATCGTGACATTGGCTGATTTATTTTCAGTTCTTTTCCTAATAATCTTTAGCAGGGTGTTTGCCTTTCTCACTTCTGTTGCACTTGCCAATCTCAGCCAGTTCAGACTCTATCAGCATATATTTAAAGTAGGAAGCAATTGATTTAGATGGTGGGTTGCATAGCAAGAGCTAAATAAAATGAACTGTTTGAGGATTTTTCAGTGTGCATCTGCCTAGAATGGAGGACAGCCAGAAAGTGGCAGATGAGTCGGGTGCTTCCATTGGTGTTCACACCTCCCAACCAAAAGCACTTTGGCAAATCAACATGGAATGGAATTGCCCTGTATAAAATCATTATGATATAGATATGCCCCCAAATGTTCAACAAATAATAGCATACACACCTCCATGTGGCACACACGTCCGCAATCAGTTTCTCTGATTGGCAGGTCTTTACAGCATAAGGGCTAATGCAAGGCCGAGGTTAAACGAAGCAAGCTGGCTCACAGCTTGGACATGATGGATTTGGTCTCCTTGGAGAGACTCCATTGAGCATGTAAAGTAAACATTCCAGATCTACTTACAGCTGTCAGTAAACACTGACATGCCCTTAAGAAACAAATTAATCATTTATTCTTAGCAAAAGATAAACCATCAAGAAAGGATTGGAGATTTTTTTTTCTGGATTCTGCCAGCAAAGCAACAAAATAGAAATGGGAATTGACCTTTGGGGATCTGAAGCGATCACTGCTAACATTGGTCCTCTCCCCTGATCAATAAATCCTCCATTCACATTATGCACATCATCAACGAACTGTTCTTCCTCTTATGGCTACTGATGATGATGGAGACCAGTCACAACATGAAAGGTAACCAAAAAACGGCAATGGGAATTAATTGTAAATGTTCATAGCAAAGGTTGCTCTATTCCCTTGCTTGCAGGAAAAATAGTTGCTTTTAATGACAAGGAGTCCAGTAACATGGGCTCATTCCACACATGCAGAATAATTCACTTTCAAACTGCTTTCAGTGCTCTTTGAAGCTGTGCGGAATAGCAAAATCCACTTGCAAACAGTTGTGAAAGTGGTTTGAAAACGCATTATTTTGCGTGTGTGGAAGGGGCCACTGTAAAAGCCAACAAGATTTCCAAGGTATAAGCTTTTGAGAATCAAAGCTCCCCTCATCAGATGTCTGACAGAGACAGAATGAGAATCTAGAGAGCTGTCAGAGCATGTGTTATCAATCAATGAACTAAAGGTTTGATTCTGTATGAAGCAGCTTGTTATGTTCACACAACACACATATCAGTGGGTTGGATCCAGCCAGCTTCTTCACTGTCTCACCTAGTTCTCTCTCTTCACTGTATTCTGCATCTCAAATACATTTTTTACATAAAAATCCCATGGTCCACAGCATAGTATTTTTAGTGGCCAAGAGGAACCCCCGTTCATTTGTTCATCTTTTGCTTTATTAAACTTTTTTGAGCCTGGCCTCAGCTAGGAAAGGGTGAGGTAACTTGTTTTCTGCTGCTCCAGAAACTAGGACCAGGAATAATGGGTTCAAGGTGAAAGAAAAGAGATTCCACCTAAACATCAGGAAAAACTTCCTGACAGTAAGGGCTGTTCAACAGTGGAATGCACTACCTTGGAGTGTGGTGGAGTCTCCTTCTTTAGAGATTTTTAAACAGATGGTGGTTGGCCATCTGTCAGGAGTGTTTTGATTATGTGTTCCTGCATTGCAGGAGGTTGGACTTGATGGCCCTTGGGGTCTCTTCCAACTCTATGGCCCTTTCCGCACTGCGGAAAGGGCGCCCCTGCACCGGCAGGAATTCTGTCGGTGGAGGGGTGGGGGCCGTTCGCACGGGAGCGTGCGAGCGGCCCCCGCAGAGGCCGGCGCGGGAGAGGCAGTTCCGCATGGAGCCACCTCTTCCCCATCCCCCCCACTCACCTCGTCATCCTGCGTCGCTCTGCTGGACTCCTAAGACCCTCCTACACTGCCCTCCGACCTCCAGGGGTCGGAGGACAGCGAGGGAGGGTCTCAGCAGTCCAGTAGAGTGACGCAGGACGATGAGGTGAGTGGGGGGGGGGACAGGGAAAACAGCGTGTTCCTGGTGGTGCCGTTCGCACCGCACCGGCAGGAACACACTGTTTTCCAAAAACTTCCCTCCAGGAGGGAGGTTTTTTGAGGTTGCCTGATGCCGCTCTGGGGGAGGTGGAGGGGAGCCAGGTCGGCGCTGCTGCATTTCAGCAGCGCCACCTGTGCGAATGGCTCCCTGGGGATGGCGTTTTTGCCATCCCCAGGGCGCCTTATTTGGCCCGTGCGGAAAGGGCCTATGATTCTATGAAATCAAACAAAATAAAATCTAACCCACTCTCTGTTGGATTTAATAACAGGGCATACTACTTGGGTTATTACCATGTTTGCCTTTCTTTTTCCAATCATTGCTTATTAGGCAAAAATAACCCCTACACCCCCTATTTTCAGTGGCTTAAACATTCCACACAAAAGGAAAGACAACACTTCAAATTATGTAGACTTGTGACTCTGCTCTATAGATTAAGAGATTTCTTTCCACTCTACAGTAGTCCAGTTTGAAACTTCTCCCCAGCTCTTGCTGAACTCCTGCTGCTGTTCTGTTCCTTTTAATCTCACTGCAACTGCCAGATCTTCCTTTGGCTTCTTTTCTAAGGGACCTGCCATGCTCTTGCAGGGTCTGAGATTAATCATGTATGTCACCATCAAACTAATGATAACATATCTGGCCTTCTTCTAGGGAATACATTTTACAGTTGAGTTACTTGCAGGCACTGTTTCAAAAAGCATAACATATTGATCTAAAATACAGGTTCTTTTCCTTTTGGACATTTTTGGCAACTTATGATTCATGTCTTTTAGAATGTATGTCTTTGGACATCACCAGAACATGGTCTTATCATCATTTAGTGTCTATGACCATAAATCTAGAAGTTTCAATGTATTTTTTAAAGAGGGAGGCTTCCTAGGCAGAGGTGGCTACAATTCACGGTAATTTAATTTTCCTTATGCATACTGCAATAATATTGTTCTCCACAGAGGTGATCCAGCATCACAGGGGGACACAAAGGGGGTTCCAGTATTCCTGGAGACCCCCTACCAGCAAAGCCTATTTGTCCCCTTTCAAGATTTTGTTTGATGGATTATGTGATGGCAGTTATATAGAATTCTTGCTGTAGAATTCTGTGTGTATAACAGATCCCATGCAGCATTTTAAACTGTGGCATATATATCTGGCCATGTTTCCACGCAGACAAAAATATCCCCCTTCCCCTAAAAAAGAAGACTTACAGGTGAAATAATATTGTAATATCTCTGGGGAATAAATCAATTAGTTACTTTTATAAAATAATGTAGATGAAGCACATGCCAACAATATTCATAATCATTTCTTTGTGCTATATCAGAAACCATGTTTCCGCAATCACAGAGACAATATTATATTGATTCATAGCCCGGTTCCTGTCTTTGCTAAACCAGCGAATAATTAATTGCATAATTGCTTAGAATAAGTCAGACATTGTAGACAACTATTCCTAGACCTACATTTGTCATTGCATTGATATTACAGTGGTACAATTTGGAAATTAGGAAGCAATCAAATAGATAGGGGGAGTAAACAATTGAAAGTTTTGGCTTGGATCCAAAGTAGCTTTTGCAGAAGTGAAAAAGACTTTTGCCAGTGTAATTGGGAATTTTATGACTTCTGGTTCCTTGTTATTTCCTTCCTTTCAATTATTTCCTTCAAATTTCACCATCATCTTGGGTGAAGAGAATATACCATAATATGCTTTCATTTATCTTGAAATTATTTGGCCATTCAAAAAGTTCATTAATTTTGCCATTGTTGTATATTCCACTAATTGCAAATACAATTCTGACCACCATTATCAAAACAGTTCTTTTAAGATATTTGGAATATTTTCTTGGCAAGAAGCTAGTAACGTAGGTTTGGCCTCAATTGCAAATTTGATTTTTTTAGATTTTCTAAATTTCTGCATGAATTTCTTACCAATTTAAAAAAAAACTCTTCTACATGTCTGTTACTTATGGTAAAATGAACCAACCAGCAATCTACATTTTCCTTCATAATTTTATCTATCTTATCAATATTTCTTTGGAGTGAGGTACCATTGATAAAAACATCTTGTACCGATTTCCTTTTATTATTTGACTGGCTGTGAATGTGTAACCTCAGCTTGTGGGTTCTGTGGGGCAGTACTTGGAAGGAGTTGCAAAGAACCAAATTTAAACAAAACAGTTTACTTCTCTTTACAAATAACATTAAACATCAACATTTAACATTACAATTCAAGGTCCTGTTCAGGTTGCATTTCAAGTCCTTCTAGTTACAGTCTACTGATACTGCCAAGTCCAATTCTTCTTTGCAAGTGGGTTGGCTCCTGAAGACTCCAAGGGCTTGATGAACAGGATGCAACATGATGAAGGTTTCCAGGAGAACTCTCACCCATTACAACCACAAAAAGAAACCCTGAAACAATAAACTCCAACATTTACAACATAGCAAAAATAAACTACCTTCCCAGTAGTTCCCAACAATATTGCAGTTTACCTTAACAAGGTGTCAAGGGCTTATACAACCAAGGTCCAAGTCTGGTAGCCTTGTCTTCTCCAAAGAGCTCTGCAGCCTTTCTGCTGCTCTGAGTCTCCACCCCCTTACTGGTTCAACCCATTCTGGGCATGGGGGTTACAAATGCATATTTTTTGTCCATAAAGCTTCCCATTGTTGAAAGTATATTTCTTCCTCAACATTTTGCATCTATGTAATCACTCATGTTTTTACTTGTTCTGTTTCTGTATCAAATTGAAGTAATATTTTTAAACTTTACCCTTAACAAGAGTTCTTTTTGCTGCATAATCACCTTTTCAAAGTTTTCCAGTTCCCTTTTTGCCCTTGTCCTTCATTTGTTTATGAGTCTTGATTTCTCCTTGAATGTCTATCATAGTTTCACACGTTATAAAATTAGCATTTTTCATCACATTTTTATCATGATAAAGTTCCATAGGTGATATATTGGATGGCTAATTCTTTTTTTGTGTGAAGCTTTTCAAATTTTAAACAGTCCACCTCTGGTTACATGACTTCCATTTTGTACTGTATTTTTTTTCCATAATTTTTCCCCACACATTTGTTTTCCATAAAAACATTGCGTCCATAAAAAAATATAGTTCTTCTTCTGTCATTCCTACTTTTATTATTTTATAATCCAGTCCACAATTCAGACCAGACCAGCTACTTAATGATTTGATATTGAGTACTGCTAGTCCTCTCTTTTTTCATTAAATTTTATTCTTGGCTTTTTTTTCCATCCCACAGGAACTTGTTTGTTTCTGTCATTCCTTCGAGGTTTTTCTTGTATATCAATTGGTGACATTTGAAACAAAAAAACCAATCATTTTGGCAGTACATTCATTTTGGCAGTACATTCATAAATTCTTCCTAGTGATGAAATTTTTAGTTTGGATCACCTTTGCAAATCCTCCTTTACCTTCCTTCATTTCAATTTATAATTGTCTTTAAATAGTGTGTTGTTTTGTCCAGTCAAGTTTATTCCCAAGCATTTAATTGGATTTGAGATCACATCGCAACCTGTAATCTTATTAATATCTTCTTCCTGTTTTGTTAAGAATTTCAGAATTATTTTAGGTTTTTTTCCTATTAATTTTATAGCTTGAAAGGTATCAGAATTTTTCAGTTTGTTTGATTATATATTGCATCAACACTTCATCAACGTAGATTTTCATTTTAAATTCTTCTTCATCTACTTTCAATCTTTAGTTCTAGAATGTTGTCTGATATTAGCGTCCAGCACTTCTAACACAAGAATGAATAAGAATGGAGATAATAGACATCCTTGAGGTATTCCTTTTTCAATTTTAAACCCATCAGCTAAGAATCCATTTATTCAGATCTTTGCATGTTGTTCTGTATAAATGCTTTGTATCCAGTCCATAAACCTTGAGCCACAATTTAAATTTCCAAGAGTCTTCAGTACAAAAGACCAGGCTATATTATCAAATGCTTTTTCTGCATTCAAAAAAATCTTACTACAATGATTTAAACTGATCACTTAACTCAAACATTACAGCCTGTTAACTACTTTATACAGTATATAATTTCAGTCAATTCAAGTAACCTACTAATTATCAATTAAATCTCTTATGGCCCCATCCATAAGCATGGATGAATCCACTCATGGGTAGGGTGCATGGTGGAGACAGTGGATTCACCCTCCCTGGGATACTTGCCCTGACAAAGGGATGACTGTAACGGCATGTGGCCCCCACAGCCCTCCCTGGCATTAGGATGTGGTGCTGGATGCCATACCAGTGTTCCTGGGCCCCTGCTACCACAGGTGTAGCAGGGGTGGTTTGGGGTATGGCCTGGGGAGGAGTTGCCATTAGCCAGCTCCCTCCTTGCCTTTGCTAGCATTATGCCAGCAGCCTCACACCTCCAAAAAAGCAGTGGGAGTCCATTCAGTCCAGTGGGGGTTTCTCAGAGGTGGGGAGACATGTCTACTATTAAATCCTTCCCATGCCATCGGGAAACCTCCATGGGGAGCAGTGGGGTGGCACTGCATCAATGCTGCAGCCCACTGCCAAGTTTGGATGGGGCTGCCCATGTAGAATTTGGCAGAGTTTGCACAGATGATTTGGTATTGATTCCAGAACAGTTCTCCAGAATGATAAAGTTGCTGTGATAAGCTAGACACCTGTACTAGGTCCAGGAGTGGCATTCATCCAGGGATGTTACATCTTACATGATTTTTTCTTAAACAATGATACCCTATCAAGGGATGATTCATCTTCTGAGACCACAGCCTGGTGGAAACGTGAACCTGTTTTCTTGGAATTAAGTCTCATGGTTGTAGTGGGATGCTCTATTAAGTGAGGGAGTTTAGAACTATAGTCTTACAACCCAGCAACATAGGGCTAATTGGACTTATGCCAATCTTTTGGGTGGCATACGTCCAAGCCTGCATTGAAGACTAAAGTCAGCTCCACCCATGGGAACGCGCCTAGCCTGCCCCCAGCCACACCAGCATCCAACTTCAATCAGGCAAGGCTCTTCAAGTGGCAGGCATTTTCACCACTCAGCTCTGAGGCACCTCCCAATTTGCCCTCCTCACTGGCATAAGTGCCATTTATGCCAGCAGGGTGAGCAAATGCACCAGCATGATGTCATGCTGGCTCCAAATACCGACTCACACATACACATATGCACATACACCCCAGCCTGAGTAGACTTTACTGACCTTGATGAATCAGGCTGATTCAGTGTAAGGCAGCTTTATATACACTAGTGTCCTGTATGCCCCAGTATCCTATTGGTCCCCACAGGGATAGCTCATCTTCACTTGGGTAGCTACATAAACTGGATGCCACACATCTAATGCATTAGAGACACCAATCTGGGGGGTCCAGCACTGTGGCTGTGTGCATATTTGAGCCTTTACCAAATCCATGTACGCTGATTACTGCATTTTGTCTCATTGGCACAATTATGTCACACCAACCATCAACGGAACATTATCAAATGCTATCACATTCTTCCTTGGAAACAGTATTGTTTTCACCTCAAAGAGGAGACAGACCTTTGCAAGTAGAATGTGAATGCTCTGGTTCTCTGTGGTAAAAACTAGCAGCTGCAACTAATTATGTGCATCTTTAAGGCAGGCTCCATTCACAGGAACACATGCACCTATTAAGCAAGTTAAATAGCAGCAACTTGAAGGGTCAATTGAAATTAAAAGTGGCTGTTCCTTGCATTACGTGCTGCATTAACCATATCCACATGATTCCCCGCCCTCCAAAAAAACATTAAAGACCAAAAAAAGCATTCTTTGCTTCAATTGTGAATGTTTGACCAGCAGAATTATTTCTCATGAGGAATGCTACAACATATAGGACCGTTTTGCATGTAAGATAACCCAGCCTCAGGTATCAAGTGAAAGCTGATGGCCCAATGGCCCAGCATTGTGAACTTTTGGAGAGCATAGCTCAAGAGACTTTTTATACATATTCATGACATGGTCCTTCCAAACCGCAATTAGAGGTTCTACAATGTGATCCTTGGCTGAGTTACGCCCTTCTAAACCTGTTGAAGTCAGTGGGCTTTGCAGAGTGTAGTTCTGTTTGGGATTACATTGTTAGTGCTGCAGAGGTTTGCTCATTAGACTTCTTCTTTAAATGATGGCAAGATACAAGAATGACCTCACCGATTTATGCAATTGCTTGTTAGAGATGAGGGGATTTCCCTTGATCTTTTCTTTTTTTTATCCTTCAGAATTTCTCTCTGTGCTGAATTTTATTCACCCTTGATTTCACTAACAAGGGGAAAAAAAATAAAATGCTGCCATTAAAGCATTTAATGCACTGCTCTGCAATTAAAGGGTATTTTGCTCCAGAAAAGTAATATGTTCACTTCCTCAGAGACCAGCTTGAGATGGCTCACAAGGTCAAAACAAAACAATAATAAAACCAGCAGCATAAGAACAAAGTGGGGCACCAACACCATGAAATGCTATTCATTACCCTAGAATAATATTCATAAAACAGTCCTCAGTCACTCTCACCAAATTCCCCTTGTTACTATGGTTTCATGCTCCAGGTGGGCCCCAAAATTGTGCAGGAATTACAAGGGATAGTCAAGCAACAGAGACCTGCTCACCTGGAGTATATGATAATTTCAATGAGCATATTATTACATGAAGTTCTATGGTATCACATCTCCAGTGAAATCTCTACTCTCCCCAAACTCTGCCCTCCTTAGGCACTGCCCTCAAATCTGGAGGAACTTCTCAAGTTTAATCTGGCAGCCTTTGATCCCCAGCATAACTTTTTTGGTGGTCAAAGATTACCCTACTTCCTTTATCACCAGCAGAAGAGCTGAGTGGATCCAACGCCATAAAAACAGCTAAAATTGTGGAAATGCTGAATTAAAAACCTGGGTAAAAAGAAAATGTGGTTGCAGAACTTACCAAAGGCCATCTTTGTGGCCACAGCACCAATACTGGTCGAGAGCCTGGAGTCAGGTGGCCATTTCTACGTTGCTTCCAACCTGCTAGCTGGGCCGGGTTGGATTTTCACCTGGCTGCAGCCTATCAAGGTGTGGAGAATACTGTGCTCATCAGGAAGTGGGAAAAGAACATGCAAATGAATGGAGGGAACAGGAAGTGGCAACAAATCGCCCTTGCACAATGTTCTGTGTAAAAGAAATTCCATTTTTTTTAAAGAAACAACGGAGGATTTTTAATGCACTAATTCCAATTCAGAAAAGAGAGTGGATAATTCATAACAGAGGTGGATCCAACCTGTTCTCACCACTTCTCTAGAAGTGGTTACTAATTTTTCTGAGTGACGAGAAGGGGTTACTAAAGCAATCTCCCTGCCCAATAGGGACTGGAGGTGCGTGTGTGCGGCGGCACCACTGTTTGAATCCCACCACCATCGGAACCTGTTATTAAAATTTTTGGATCCCACCACTGATTCATAACATAAGGGGAGAAATTTGCATAAGATTAATTTCTGAAACACCTTTAACCCTTCAAGAGTTTCCAGAGAATGCTATAGTGCTGCAATTGTCAGGTGTTGGCTGGAGATCTGCCACTGTTATAACTGATCTCCAGAAAACAGAGATCAGTTCATGTGGAGAAAATGGCCACTTTTGGAGGTGAACTCTATATTATATCCCATTGACATCCTTCACCTCCTGGAAATCTCCAGGTATTTCTCAACCGGGAGCTGGCAACCTGAAGTGTACAACATGTCTGATCAACATCATCGGGTCAGTGGTTCACAGAGAGCTAATGGAGCCTGATTCAGACCAGCTGGACCTGAACAATATGAATGGCTTCTTGCAGTAAGTACAAAAGATGAAATGGAGGGTAAATATTTATCTGGAGCCCTTCCTAGATGGTCAGTTATGTTGCAGCATACCCATCTCAAAGTGTAGGCAGCAGCCTTCTAGAGAGGTCCATTTTTTCATATTAATTGTTCTTGTGTTTGTCTTTTTTTGAGATTGCCTAGATGAACATTGCCTCTTTTTCTGTAGTTATTCCCATTACATTAAATTTCCTTTTTTAGTTAGTTCAATGAAAATAATTTCCCATTCTTGCCATAAGAAAAGGAAATAAATGCCATTCCAAATTGTTTTTCCAACTTTGATTGTACATTTCCAGTCCCTCATTTGAATGGAATTTGCCAAATTACTAAAACACAGCTGGAAATGAAATCTGGGATACACAAGCAATCATCACCACTTATTCAAAGAATAAGCCATGTTTTTATATGAGCTTGAATGCATCCCCTTGGGTAATATCCATTCCTCGTAACATCAGATTGGACCATCAGCATCTCTTTTAGCAATGCCCTAACAAAATCATAATCTCAAGAATAATATTTTTGTAAACCCGAATTTGAGTCCTATCTCCTCCTTCATCTTCAAAAATGCCTTGTGATATTGGCCATTGCTCCAGCCCGGTTTGGCCTATTCAGATTCAGGATGCACACTTGCCAGTCATTGCCATGAAAAAGTCCTTCTTGTCCTTCCTCCAAGCATGCACATCCTTCAAACATGCACATGGTGCTTGACCACCAAGGGCTGGTGAATTCAGTCTGGATGTCACAATCAACACTAAATATGCAGTGGGGCAGGACGCAGTCCTTTAGCTTTCTGGCAGGGCTTTTCTGAGCAGATCTCAATAAATAGCAGTGGAGCAAGCAAGTGTCTGGTGATCGGAAGAAAAGAAGGTAAGAGACTGCAGCCAAGAAACTAAATTCTGTGGGGGCAGAGAGAAAAGATTATTCACAAGTTCTCCCAAGCAGAACTGGCTGTTTGTAAGAAATAATATCTCTCCACTCTACAAAAGACTTTTTTTGTGCACAGAGTACATTCTATTCACAAGGAACCTCATTAAGAGGTTTGTGTGTGTTAATTGAGCCTTTGAATTTATGAGATCCAGTGTCAACAGATTTGAGAGGAGCTAGAAACCTTGCCTCCAACTCAGATTCATCATTGTCTACAGCTAGATCTAATTAGGTAAAGGTAGTCCTTCTTTGCAAGCACAGGGTCTTCACTGACCCATGGGGTGGCATCACAATATTTACTAGGCAGACTATGATTACAGGGTGGTTTGCCATTGCCTTTCCCAGTAGTTTACATTTTACTCCAGCAAGTTCAGCACTCATTTTGCCACCCTCAGAAGGGTGGAAGGCTGAGTCAACTCTGAGCCAGCTACTTGAAACCAACTTTCCCCTGAGATCAAATTCAGGTTGTGAGGACAGCTTAGACTGCAGTACTGTAGGCATTGACACTCTACACCATGTGACTCAAGTGCTTGTTAGTAAAACAAGACTAATATTTTTCTATCTAATAGGAATAATATGGGTACGAACTGGATGTAAAAGATGAAAGCTCTCTGTGCATCAAAAGCACTATATTATGTGGGCAGTAATAAAAAAAATTAAAGATTATAGCACCATTCTGTAGGGCTTAAGTTCCGTATCATCACATGAAAAGGAGGATTTTCTCTGATGAAGGATGGCTTCTTTGGCTTTGCCTTTAAAAGCTGCAAGCTCCAACCAAAGCTGTGCCGTCAAGATGAGGAGAAATTCACTTCCTTCAGGCAAAATCTCTGTAATGTACACAAACTCATATGATTTCTATCAGGTTCTTTACAAGCTCTTCCAGATGCCTTTACAAGTCTTATTGTGAGAAGAGTCATAAATGACTCATTTTTATAGGGCAGGGTTGGATAGCATTTTTGCAGCTCTTAAATCGAAAAAAGAAACTGAGTTTGAGGCATTGACACGAGGTTCAAGGATAATGTGGACTGAAAGGAAGCAGGGAGATGGTTTTATGAACAATGGAGATGGAATAAAAACTAAAGCTCGAGAGAAAAGCAGTGAACCTTTTGATGTAGATTGTCTTTTTTTAAAAAAAAAATAGCTGCACCTAGTATGGCTATTAAACATCTTTCATATGTTTACTTCCTCGACCTATGAGGTATCAAATAGTTCTGTTCTCAGTGGGTCCTGCACATGCAACTGGTTTACAAGCATGCAGAGAGGAAATGGCAGAACCAGCTAATGGAAACAGATAATGGCAAGTCTTCTTTGTGATTTACTGGAGACAAATGTTTTAAAATGGAAACACAATACCGGTTGTCAACTGGTGCAAAGGGATGGAGTTCTACCAAGTTGTTCCACTGGAAAATACATACATTAGAACCTGGTTTTCTGCATCAATACATTCCACAACGCTCAGTTATATGGATTCATTCCCTGTACTTTCTGTCCTTCTGCCACTGTTGTGTAAGGAAGTCAGTTCCTGTATCATGTTTACTGTACAGATTTGAAATTTCAAAATGAACTCCATTTAAAAAAAAAACTCTGACCGTTCCAACATTTCAAAATGTATCTTAGGAAATTTAAGTTTATGATCTTCAGTGCCAGTTGGACATTCATTTTTCCACAATTAAACACTTTAAGCTGGGGTGATTCAGTTTCCCAGTTCAATTATCATTGGTTGATCTTTGTGTTTTTCCATTCAACACTGATTCTTATTGGATGTTTCTTGTTTCCTCTATCTACAGAAAAAATGGTAACAAAGATCCACGGGCACAGAATTTTATGATCTTGTATGATTACTGGAAAAGGGATTTATGTCTGTACAAAGGTTTTATGATAACTATCAAGTGTGAACATTGGAGGGAAAATGGAAAGGCAGACCAAAGGGGCATCAGCAGAGACCAACAAATACACAGAACTGGGTTTCTCTCCAAGAAACATTCTGTTGAAGAAGGCATCCAAATCCAATGCAAAATTTAACAGAAGAGGATTCTGTGACCGTGACTACTGTTAGACCTTATTTATTCTAATGGCATTTAAGCAAATGCTGAACTTTTAGTATGGGAATCAATACAAAGGACTTAACTTTGGCTGGATATCACCCAGTTCTGTTGCATTTGGGCCCTGATCCAACTGAAATGAATTGTGACGAACACCCACTGAAACTGATAGAACAAGTTAGTCAAAGTAATTGTACATGGTTCTCCCCATGAGGAACTTAAGCCCTATTATTTTCAGTGTAACTTATATACGATTAACTTTTGTTGGACCCAAGCCTTATATTTTTGGAATATGGGGAATATTGAAACCAAATATGCAGCCAAGTTTCATAATTTATTGGTTTGATTGTAATAACCCCATGACAATTTCCTTTCTCCCTTGTGAGAAATGAAATATGATTCTGTATTTTTGCAACAGTTTCTGTTTTCTTGTACTAATTTACCCCCATAAAAATTTACACCACTTCTTATGTTATTTTTGTGAACGTGCTGCACAGGTTAGCACATTAGACTGGAATCTGCGAGGCCTGAGTTCGAATCCCCATTCTGCCATTAATCTTGCAGGGTGACTCTCTGATTATAGTCCATTTAACAGGGCTGTTGTAAGGGCAAAATGGAAAGGGGAGAACCATGTACAATTACTCTGAACTACTCAGAGGAACAGTGGGACAAAAATGTACTGGATAGATTTGGGTGCCAGTTGTGCATGAATGGGGTAAAAATGTCATGTATGTATAAGTGTCATAAACATGGCATAAATGACTCAACAGCAGCAAGGAAAATGAGACACACTGACCCCAATTATAACACATGGAGTTAAAAAACAAAAACAAAACAAAACTACAGTGCTCCTAACAGGGCATATATAAATAAATTAACCAGCAAATGGTGTCATCCTTTAAGTTGTGAGAGTACAAGACAGAGAATATTGTAACAAACTGAGGTGATTGTAAAATAAGTAATTATTATTTCAGTGTTGGCATCACAACACTGCTCTGTAACTGCTCTGTTAATTCGGTAACTACTCTGAGACATGGAGGGTGGTGCCTAGGGAGAGTAGAGTTTGAGGAGGATGTGATGACACTTCTGGGTGACGATCTAAGCTGCCTCTCCTTGTCTCTGTGGAAAAGATTAGGGCACATTCCTAGAGCATCACTATGTGGAGGCCATTTTCTTCCTGCTTCTCAGTTGGAAACCCTACTTTTGGTGGGTAAATAGGAGGTCTACATGGGACACGAGGGAAGAGGGGAAAACCTGGAAAAACCTGGAAACAAATGTGGGCATTTTTTCATATTTTTACTGAACTCTGAATTAGAGATTTAAAATTTTGGGAAATATTAAAAAACTTGTGAAATATTTTCTGTTTCAGAATAAGTTAAATAATTTTTTCAAAGTGTGTTTTAAAATATTATTATTATTCAGCCAGTTCACAGTGTGCAAATATATCAGACTAAACATTCTAGGGATTCATGTTGATAGCCTTGCTACAGCTTTTGACTGGTTTATTATATCGTCCACTCTTTGGAGTGGATGCTGGAAAGTACTTCCAGAGTAGTCGCCAAAATAGTTTCCTGTAACAAAATTAAACAGGTATTTTTGTAACACCTTAAAGACCAACAAGTTTAAGAACAGGAATAAAAAGCTGTTCATCTTTAAAAGTTAGGAAAGAATTTTCAAATAATTTGAAATGTTACATTTGAGAATTTTTACCAGAAAGTGCCATCTGAGACTTCTCTCTATGATAGACCCCTGAAGATGCCAGCCACAGATGCAGGCAAAACGGTAGGAACAAGATCTACCAGACCACAGCCACAGAGCCAGGAAAACACACAACCACCAGTTGAATCCAGCCATGAAAGCCTTCGACAATACATTGCCATCTGAGAGTTCAAACATGTGATAACGAAATATAATGTCTTTGCTTTGTGGGAGCTTTTGTGTCTGCACAGTAGGTGAGATTGATCCTATCTAATGGTTGGACCATGACAGGAAACTATACCTTCCATAAGGCAGTGTGAAAATATATATACACAAAATAACAGTGATCTCTGTGTTATTATACTGCTATCAAGTCACTTCCAACTTATGGTGACCCTATGAATTAATGACTTCCCAAACTTCCTATTGTGTACAGTCTTGCTCAGGTCTTGGAAACTGAGGGTCAAGGATTCAATAGCACACCAAATGGTAAGACAAAAAAGGTAAGACAAGAAAGAAAGTTCACTTATTAGCACTAGCTGATGGATTTATTCACTGCTTATGCCATTGCTGCTGAGTAATCCACAATGACAACTGGTCTATGAGGAAGGAGGCAGGAGGAAAGTAGGCCAACCATCAGGATCTGTGCTAATGTGCATGCGTGAAACACTGCTGATTGCTTTGCATGGCACTGCTGAAATAACTGGGAAGGAATCTGAGGAATAGCCTCAAACTGCTTGCAAACAGCACCAATCAATGGACAATTGGTGGACTGATGGTGAGTTGAACCAGTTGGCTTATATTGAATCAGACCATTGGTCCATCAAGGTCAATAATGCCTACTCAGACTGGCAAAAGCTCTTAGGCTGAGGTCTTTCACATCATCATCTACTTTGTGGCCAATTTAACTGAAGATGCTGGGAATGAAGCTGGAACCTTCTGCATGCAAAGCAGAGGCTCTTCCACTGAGCCATATCTCTTCCCAAAGTATACAGTTTAATTTGTCAATTTCTAAGAATGGCTAGAACCTTCTGTAGAGCAGGTTGCAGGCAGGATAAATGAACCTGTCACAGCCCCTGGGCTGTTCGCATGGCTGGTCATCCTGTGGTCAGTGAGCGTGTTGGCCATGGTGCATGCCTTCGCACAGAGGAACTTTGTTTATCACCCACCTCCCACCGCTGCATAGCTACGAAGCCTGGCAGGCATGAACTTCTACAGCCATGCTGCTGTCCTTGTGCCACTCTGTAGCTATGCAGCAGAGAGGCGGGGACTGGAAAAAAGGGGAAGCGCATCCAAGTAACGCATTTCCTGGGGCAGCCGTTCTTCGGCCACAGCTGCAACCCACATTAAAACAAAAGAATCACAGATAGTGCAATTCCTGAAAAACCTGGGTTGGTGGGGGAAACGCGGAGCAGACTCGCGTTAGAAGCGGGATCCATGCAGAATCCCCGCCCAACACAGGTTTTATACCATGGTTAGCCCGCGTTTATTGGTCTGTGCAGTAGGGGCCTTAGATTGCCAGACCTCACCAATGCTGTTAATAATAGGACATTTGGGAGGCTATTAATTCGTAGGGTCATCATAAGTCTGAAGTTACTTGATGGCACTTAACACATACACACACACATTTTTTCCTTAGCTTTTAAAAAAGCTAGCTAACTAACCATTTCCTCCGCCCATGGCTTAAAAATTTCCATACAGTTTGCACATATGAAAATCATCAAATAACTTGAAACGATCAGCCTCCATCCAGCACAGAGTTGCCTTTAAGTTCATTAATGTCAGTGGCAGTAAACATGCCTATTTCAGGCTGGCCTGAGGTCCTCTTCTATTGCGAAACACAAGTTTGGCCAACAGCTTAATAAATGCCATATTCGACAATAAAGGAAATGGTGGTTACCATCTATAGTGAGAATGTGTGCAAGCTGAGCTGCCTATTTTTTTTAATTAAGATGGACAACCGCTATCTCCATAAGGCATACTCTATGTGAAATGAATAGTTTTTTTAAAAAAAAAAACTATCAGCAGGCGCATAGTGGGATATGGCACGCAGTGGGATGCACTGAGCCCTTGAAACATGCCAGAAACAACTGAAAGATCAGACCATCAGTTGGGGGCTTGCCACTGGTTCCACTGAAGCTGCATATTCCAACTGCGCATTCAGCAGAGTTAGAGGAAGAACTGCCGATGTTTACTGAGCCTGTTCTCCCAAGGTTCTATTCCCAACCCCAATTTTCTTTGCAATTCATTTAGTTGAAAAAAGAACAAAGCACCACTATTGATAGTTTGATAATTTCCGCTTCAAAGTGGATTGTCAGATCCAATTAATATTTGCAGAGGTTCTCACATTTTTTTTTAAGGAAAATTGTATATGCAAGCATTAATTAGTTGGGGAATTCCTCACTGGGGCTTTCTTTGAAACAATGCTTTCAAAATTGAACCCAGGGACTATTCTTCTGAAGAATAATGATATTCCCTCCAGTTTGTGCAAAAAAAAAATGTTCCTTGTAACTGTCGAATGCTATTGAATCAAAAAGCTCTTTTAACAGTTGCCTTTCATCGTCTCAATTTTATTTATGGAGATCTAGGCCTGTGGTACTTTTTTAGAGGTGTTGGGCGATCCAGACAGGAAACAATTCATGCAATAGTCTTTGGAAACCTTAGGAGGAGTCAGCCAGCAGGTTATCAGATTTGTAGTCACAGGGCTTGACTGCCAATCTGTGGCCCCTTCCGCACACACAAAATAATGTGTTTTCAAACCACTTTCACAACTGGATTTTGCTATTCCGCACAGCTTCAAACAGCACTGAAAGCAGTTTGAAAGTGCATTATTCTGCATGTGCGGAATGAGCCATAGAGTTGGAAGAGACTCCAAGGGGCATCAAATCCAACCCCCTGCAATCCAGGGACACACAATCAAAGCACTCCTGTCAAATGGACATCCAGTCTCTGTTTAAACACCCCCTAAGAAGGAGACTCCACCACACTCTGAGGCAGTGCATTCCACTGTTGAACAGCCCTTACTGTCAAGAACTTTTTTCCTGATGTTTAGGTGGAATCTCTTTTCCTTCATCTTGAACCCATTACTCCTGGTCCTAGCCTCTGGAGCAGCAAAAAACAAGCTTGCTCCCTCACCAACATGACATCCCTTCAAATATCTAAACATGGCTATCATGGCTATCCTTCTCTTCATCAGACTTAATATACCAAGCTCCCAAAGTCTCTCCTCATAGGACATAGACTCCAGACCTTTTCTATTTTGGTTGCCCTCCTCTGGATCCGTTCCAGCTTGTCAATATCCTTCTTGAATTGTAGTGCCCAAAACTGTACATAATATTCCAGGTGAAGTCTAACCAATGCAGAATAGAGAGGTACAATTACAATATGCACATGAAACCACTGGGAGAAATTGTATGAGGATTTTAAGGGGAGGTTCCTGCTGCAGCCCCACAGCTTTGTTTCTTCTGATTCAGGTGAGTCTGGGAAGTTTTGAACAACTGTCTTCAGAAGGCAATGAGGGCTAATAAACTGAAGCTTAATCCAAAAAAACCTGAAGTGCTGTTGATCAAGATAGCCAGGAGTTTAGGGGCCAGTCTATTTTAGAAAGGGTTGCACTTCTCCTTGAAAAACAGGCTTCCAGTTGGGGGGAGCTGCTCAAGCTATGCTTATAGTTGGAAGCTGAAGTGTCTTTCACACATAGTCTGTAGCACATTTTACCATTTTCAGATGAAATGCTAGTCTGAGATCTAAGAACTAACCACAGTAATCCATGCATTTATTTCACTGGGACAAACAGTACTTCCAGACACAGAGCCTATTTGCCTATGTGAAAGGACAGGGCAGGTTTTATTCAAGAATCAGGAAACATAGGACTGTAAGCTTAAGATAGCTCTCCAAGGGGTAAAAACTTGGAGGGTATCCTCTCTAGTAGATCTTCTTATGACCATGGAGGTTCATGACCTTTCATTTCTTTACTGGGCCCCATTTTGGTTCTTCGTACAGGGAACACTGTAAATATACATTTTTTTTCTGCACTTTTGCAAGAATTCAGGGGAAAGACCTGGGGAATTCCTTTTCCGCATTATGAAAGAGAATTATCAAGGAGTCTGTGGCAAATTGTTCCCACTGCAGATGTCGTATAAGATAATTATACTTCCTCACATTTGCCTATGGAAGCAAGTTTAATTGTGCATATTAATTAAATGAAAACAAGCCCTTTGGGGCCTATTTTCTGGTTAATAATAAATAGTGCTTAAATGAGGCCAGATTTAATATGCTTTGTTTAAAATGTGGCATTTAAATCTCGTTGATCCGAGTGTGCTCCAATTGGGTCATGAAGCTTTAATAAGTGACTTTATTAAAACCATAACGCGGGAAGGCAAAGTTGAAGACATTTGACTGCTGAAAGCTGAATGGCTTCATGATTTATTGTTGACATGAAGTTCCAGTCAGGAGTCCAGACTCAGGTTTACTCTACTCAGGTTGGAATGTGGGTGGGCCCCTTCCCAAACAATCCCTATGGTGTAGACCCTTGACCCGGATAATTGCTTCATCATGATAGTGAGAAGGTATGAAATAATTATTTAAGGCTGCAATCCTATGCATGCTTGTTTGGAAGAGGGTCCTACTGAACTCCCTAGGATATAGAACTGTAAGCATGAGAATCAGAAGCACAAGGGTATGTTATATGAGTAATACTATTTCTTATTGTTAAACTCATTTAAATGCAGAGCTATTCATATGCATAAAAGGCAAGCAAGCATTTTTTTTTCAGTTACATTGTACAAGTCTGCTCTGTAATGTCATGAGAAATATGGAACCGTTGGGTTGGCTCTAGCCAACTCTTCACCTGCTGAAAAAAGAATAAGGCCAACCACTATGCTGGGGATTGTGGGGCCTACATGGACAGGGGTCATGTGGGATGGGTGACTATGATAAGGAGGGGAATCAGGCAGAGTAAAAAAGTCTGGATATCCCCAGCCCACTGAGTTCTGCTCCAGGGAAAGTTCAGTGAATCTGGATTTTCTGGAATGAATGTCCCTGTATTCATGCCTGAATTCCTGCTCTCCATCTTGAAACTATGATGGCAGGACGCAAGTCCTGTATCTCTCTCCACCCTGGTAAGTTAGACTAGATTAGGAAACTATTTTTATTCTATCCAGAAACAGAATTCCTACAATAAATCAAGTATATTAGTATGAATAGACAAAAAGGCTCCAAGTAATTTTGTTCCCGGCATGTACAGAGTTTAGATGGGCTTGGCTGCACACAATAGCCTTTGAGTGTTCTGATGAATTACTGGATTTTTACATATACCTGGGGGAAAGAAACCAAACACAGGTATGCTTGTCCTGGGCAAGATGTGGTCAGAATATGTAAAAAAAGAGACAGTTGCATAATTAATTCCCACAGTGAATTAATATGGACTTTTTGCTATGCTGTTACTTGATTATTTGCTCTTGCTAGTATAATGTGCTATTGTGCATAATAAACCAGCTTGATTTCTAAATCTAACCTGACGTTTGAATGGTTGTTCTTGCCCCCACTAGAGTTCAGATAAGAACCTGTAGCACTGTAGCCTACTCAGAATAGTTGAGATACGCAGAAGAGTTCAAGGGAATTCACAACTATGTGGAGAGGAATTCACTTTTGGATTTCTGTATACATTCCATTTTCATGGAGATCCAAACATCAGAACATCTGAGAGATTTGGAATTGCCTGGAGAAATCTAGCCAGTTTATGCTTTCATTTGAACATCTCCTCCATCACTAAATCACTAGCAATTTTATTCTGTATAGTTTCAAGCAGCAGTTGTGTTGGCCTGCAGTAGAACAGCAAGATTCAAGTCTTGGAGCACCTTAGGCTCATTCCGCACATGCAGAATAATGCACTTTCAAACTGCTTTCAGTGCTCTTTGAAGCTGTGCGGAATGGCAAAATCCACTTGCAAACAGTTGTAAAAGTGGTTTGAAAATGCATTATTTTGCGTTTGCGGAAGGGGCCTATGATTCTATGATATTGAACAGTATCAGGCACAGAATAGAATACTGTTGGACCCCATAACACAAGTGCCATGGGACTGAGCAACATTCCCCCAGCACTTTATGGAAATAACTTAGAGTTGCTAAATGGCTCTGGTCACTGGTGTGGGAAGGGGGAGGGTATAGTGCCGGATCCAGGTTGGAAAACTTCTGGAGATTTGGGGTGTTTGGAGAGGACAGAAACCTTAATAGAGTAAAATGCCATACAGTCCACCTTCCAAAGCATCCATTTTCTCCAGATAAAATAATCTTTGTAGTCTGGAGTTCAGCTGTAATTTCAGGAGTTTCCCAGGTCCCACCTGGAGGCTGGCATCCAGGTAGCAGCAGAAACACCAGTGTATGATGAGCCTAACCCCCTGCTCAGCTAGCTTATATAGTATTGGTATCAAAGGCTACTGAGAAGGCTATAGTATATAGTATAGTATTGGTATCAAAGGCTACTTATATCATTGGTATCAAAGGCTACTGAGAAGTCTTCTGTCTCTCCTGGTGAGAGACAGAACAACCAAAGTTGCAAAGTTGTGGCCATTTACAAACCAGGCCTTATTCCAATTTGAAATGGGTCTGATATTCTGTGTCAACCAATACAGCTTAAAGATGCACAACCACTCTATCTTTGAGCATCTTGCCCAAGAATGGAGAATTAATTCCTGCAATGTGGCCAGAACTATCCACTCCTTTAATGAGATGTTATAAACCATGGAAGACTAGGATCAGGCCGCGATGTGATGGGGCACAGATCTTTAAGCAGCTTGTCCACTTTCTCAGACCTCACCAATAGAAATTCATGTAAGCAACTGGGACCAGAATGTGCTCTGATAACATTCTGAGACTGAGCTGTTGTAGACTCCCAGTCAAAACAGATGCAAACAATTTGAACTGCAAAATGCTTAGCAAATGAGTCACAGAGAGCATGTACATTTGGGGGCCTATGTTCTCAATGGATTGAGATACAAGTTTCCTAACCATCTAGAAAAATTCTACTGGCAGCATTGTGTCGATGTGATAATGGCAAAAAGGTGAGCTCACTTTTCAACTATTGTTACCCCAAGTTGGCACAACGTATTCCCACTAATATTTAGCCTTATGTTTTCCTCTACTTGTCCTTTTACCACCTGCCCCTTTGTTACATCACCTTCAGGTACCTCAGTGAATAACAGAGTTTGGGAAGAAGATGCATCAACTACCTAATCTACAGATCAGGGAAAGAATCCTAAGTGACAACAAATGCTTCTATGAGGCGAAATCAGACTGGTAATATTTTCTGATACTAAACTGGTCACTCTAATCTTTATTATATTATTTCAGGACTTTTTAACAATGTTCTTTTCACACGACTTCGATAAAGCTTCAATGCTGCAACAATACATGCATTTTAGTTCCATTGAAATAGCCATTTAGAATTTTTTAAAAAATCTATTGTATACTCTCTACAATTTTGAATGATAACGTTTCAGTTATATAGAACATATTTTACAAAAATGCCATCAGGCAGGGCATTCTTGAAAGCCTTCTTAAATGTGGGAAACCGCTCGTTTAGCATTTTGTCACAGAGTCAAACTAAATAACAATATAATTTTGAATGTATCCCATTAATCACAATGGAAAGACAATGTTTGAAGGAGCCCTGAGGGAAAAATACTTTTGATGAGACTTTATCTTGTTTTGTTCTTTCATGAGTTCACTCCTCTTGCAGGAAAGTTTGGCCAAATGATTCAGAACTGAGCCATGGACGGGGCAGCGTTTCCGGCAATGGTTCTCCAGGGCCTCATTTAACTTCTCAGATAATAGGTGAAGTATAATTCCTCCTTCACTGGTTGTAATCTTAGCATAATTAATTCCGTGAGCAAAACGGGATCATTATCTCCTTGTATCAGAAGTGTTAGTCACCTCTTCGCTGCTTGGTTTTTCAAGTATCGTAAACATCCTATCGTTTCCCTGATCACAGATCATCCATCATTTGCCACTATAATTCCTTCATCGCTCATAATAAAGATAGCTGAACAAATTGGCCTCAGAGCAAACTTGGTCTTCTTAGCTGTATAACAGACACTTTTTTCTGGCAAGATATATGAATGGACTCAGCAGCTGCAACTTGTAATGCAAGATTAGAGAGTTTGGGGAAATGGGAAGAAAAGTTTGCAAGAGAATTAGCATTTTTTTCTTAAAGTAATGCAACTACCTGTAGGGTATTATTACAGAATCTGTGCAGCCCTAGAAAGAGGCCCCCTTTTAAGCCATTGACTTCAATAGTTCAGGAGGCATTTTTTGGCGCAAAATACTGGATGGAACTCTGGTGCAAATGTACTTATTTGTGAATAACAGGATAGAATAGTGCTGACATTTTTTTCTTATATATCTACCAATAAAGGGGCTAGGAACTTAATTTTTGTAAGTAAGCTGAAAATTCAGGGGAGGGGACTGAAACAGTCTTTAGTGGGGCAGGTCTCCATCAATTCCCTGATAAGGATCTGATATCATTAGAGGACAGGGAAAACAGCATTTGCAAGACCTACCTTAGGGGCACCATCCCTTCTTTCAGTCTGGTTGTCTGCTATATTTTGCGGTTAATGGGTTGATAATAACCAAGCCAAAAGATGCCCTCATTCCTAGAATGGAGGGGGGGGGGGAGAGACAGTGGAATTCCTCTGATCCTCCTTCATTCGTTTGGAGCTGTTGTCTATTGACACCAGAGACAAAGACAGTTTTCCTTAAGCTGAATTAAAGACCAAATTGTTGCAGAAATTAACCCCTGCGATCAGATCAACTTGCATTACTGAAGCTAAGTCTGGACTAATTGAATGGGAAAGCAAGGTCAGCTGCGAAAGCCCAAAGTACTTTGGAAAATTATGTTGTTTGGCTGAGACTGCAGGAAAGAGTGTAGGATTTTCCAGAATGCTTTCCGAAGCTTAAAAGCTGAGAAACAGCAGGAACCTTTCTCAAGCCCTTGTATGTTAAAGTGGATAATGTGGGCCACCCAGCTCTGATCAGATATAATTTGCTCCTGCCTGAAGAGGAATCAGATACTGCAGTGCCAGATGATAAGGCTATTTGTTTTGTCCAGTTTGGTCTGGCGAGGATATGAAGGAACCTTTTCTTTGTTCTTAAAGGAATCGGTTTTAACTGCGTCAAAAGGTTTTCTTATGTCCAAAAGAAAAAAAAAGACACATTTTTCGTGCTTGGGGGAGAAAATTCAAATAAAATCTCCTTGAAGACACAAAAATAAAATAAATGAACATATATACTATTAATAGAATAATATGTCGCCCTTTACAGGTTTCCTATGTGTGGTGGGCTGCACCATTCTACCTAAAGAATGTTTAAGGTTGAGAAGTGTGATAGGACTTTCTCCTGCAGTTTAAGCATGACAACTATGACGAGTTTTTGGTCAGGTAGACAAGATGGGGATAATTTTAAATGTCCTAGCACCAGTATTAAAGTATCAAAAAGGGTGCATCTGCAACAGGAAATATATGGTTGCTTAGTGTGGTAAACCTCACTATTGTTTGCCAGTTTTGATAGTTCAGGGCTCTTATTGTCTGGCAAGCAGAAAGGCTCATTTTGTGTTATCTAGGGATGCTCAAGCACTTGCCAGGTTGGCTAAGGTCCTTTTTTGCAAGTGGTGAACAGAGAGCTGATTCTGCAACATATATTTTGCAGTTCTGGTCTTTTTGGCAGGTTATTTCACTGAATCAGCAGCCAGTTTGGCCTGAGCTTATCAGGGTTTGGGAGCTAAGCAGCATTGCCCACGGCAATGGATGAGAGACCAGCAGGAAGACTGGAGTCACTATGCAAAAGAAAACAATGGTAAAACACTTCTGCCCATCACATGGCTGAAACTAGGGAAATACCTGGAGATTTGGGGGGGGGGGTGTGGAGCCTGGGGAAGGGGGAGTTTGGAGAGTGGAGGGATATCAGTGGGGAATAATACCATAGAATCCATCTTCCGAAGTGAACTGATATCTATCACCTGGAGATCAGTTGTAATAGCAGGAGATCTCCAGCCATCACCTGGAGCTTGGCAACTCTATCTGGAATGCTCTTTTGATGAGGTTGCCATTACAACTTGACAGTGCACGCTTCTTCACCATATGTCTATTTAACACTGCAGTGCTGCACAACTGTATGTAGGAGTGATTTAGGCTTGGTATCTTCTTGAAGAGATTTAAGACCTATGCCCGTGGTGGCAAGCCTTTGGCACTCCAAATGTTATGGACTACAATTCCCATCAGCCCCTGTCAGCATGGCCAATTGGTCATGCTGGCAGGGGCTGATGGGAATTGTAGTCCATAACATCTGGAGTGCCAAAGGTTTGCCACCACTGACCTATGCTGATCTTGATGTCATTTGGACATATGTAACCTAGGGAGTTAAGAGTGACTCAAGAGTAGGTCACCTGCTTGGTGTTCAGAAAATCCCAGGTTCCATCATCAACATCTCTAGTGAAAAGGTCTGGCAGGAGTAGGTGATGGAGAAGACCTCTGATTGAAATCCTAGATAGCCACTGCCACATTGAGTGTACAGCAGTGACTTTGATGGGGCAAGCCAGGGTATCATTTAGCATAGGGCCATGACACTTTGTTCACCAGACATATGTTAGAGCAGAGCTCCCTCATTTCAAATGATTCTCTTACTTGTTTTGACGGAGCATCATGACTGAACAGAGCCTTCTTACTTCATTAGAAAGAATGTACTTTTACTGTACTTGAAGATCTAAGAAATCTAACAAATTGCGTAGAAATATTAATTCCAGTTTTGCTTTTTGGGCCTGGATCACCCAAAATTGAAGAACAAGCCGATGACCAAAAAACAAAGTTTTTTTCTACTTGGATCCTAAATTGATTCTTCACAAGGCAAATACAATGGGTGTAGGACACTATATAAACCATTGTGGGGGGGGGGGGGCTTCACATGGGTCCCGTCCCCAAAATGAGTCAGCCCCATTTTACTTCCCTCAACCCAGGATTTTCAAAAATAGCTAAACCAGCTATCCTTTTGCAAAATCCTGGTTTGGAGCTGCTTCTGTAACCTCAGCTTGTGGGTTCTGTGGGGCAGTACTTGGAAGGAGTTGCAAAGAACCAAATTTAAACAAAACAGTTTACTTTACTTAACAAATAACACTTTTAAAACATTTAACATTTACACTTTGCAGTCCTGTTAAGTTTGCATTTTCAAGTCCTTATTTACAGTCTACTGATATTGCCAAGTCCAATTCTTCTTTGCTGGTGGTTGGTTTTGAAGACTTCTGAGGCTTGGTGAATGGGCTTCAAGATGATGAAGGTTCCCAGAAAACTCTCACCATTACATACACAAAAACCCTGAAACAATAAATTCTAACATTTACAATATAGCAAAAAAAATAAACTCCCTTCCCACTAGTTCCCCACAACATTGCAGTTACCTTAAACAAGGTGTTAAGGGCTTAATAAAATCAATCAAGGTCCCAGCCTGGTAGTCTCGCTTCCTCCAACCTCATGAGTTCTGCAGCATTCTACTTCATTTCAGACTCCACCCCTTTCTGGGTCATCCCATTCTGACACAGGGGTTACACTTCCACACGAACAGCCAAGCAGAAAACACTTTATTGCCCTCCATTGCACTGTACCATCCACAGTGAAGGAGAATCTGACTGCCATTGCCTTGCCACTGCAGGGAGGCCCCTTTTTCTTTTTGTTTACTTTGCATGTTGCACATGTGCAGCTACGCAGATGCAGCCACTCATATTGTGGGATGATCGGCCTGACCGTGGGGGTTCATTTCTGCATGCCTGCGTAGCTACGCATGTGTTGCAGGAATTTTTTTTTTAAAAAAGAGGCGTCTCCATGCAAAGGTGCGAAAGCAACCTGGATTGGTTCTGGTGGGTTTTCCAGGCTGTGTGGCTGTGGTCTGGCGGATCTTGTTCCTAACGTCTCCCTGCATCTGTGGCTGGCAACTTGATGCCAGCCACAGATGCAGGCGAAATGTTAGGAACAAGATCCACCAGACCATGGCCACACAGCCCAGAAAACCCACCAGAATCAGTTAAATCCGGCCGTGAAAGCCTTCGACAACACAAGCAACCTGGATTGTTTCCATGGGCTCCAATTGCTGCCTGCATGGCACACATATGAACGGGAAAAAGAGGAATGGGCTCCTTTATAACTACTGCAACAAGTTATACATTTGCTGTGTAGAATTGACCATAGTGCTGCAAATCTGCTGTAAAGCTGTTTTAAAGTATACAGAAGGAAAGTGCACTGAAGTAACAAATCCAACCTGATCTGAAATAGAGTTGGTAAATGTGTTCCAGCTTTTGGTGTTCTTATTTTGCTTCCATTGCTACAAAGGCTGTTCTTCACTTTCCCTCCCCACAGAATAGATGGCTTTCAGGGATTTCCAGGATATTCCCTGAAGTGGTAAGTATAAATACTTTTTATGCATACACAGATAAATTAGAATGTAGTATTTCAGTATTTCTTCCATAACTCTGGGAAGCAAAACTACACTCTGCAAAAGAAGAAAACTATTTTCTGCTGAAAAGGCACCTGAAGGAGTGATCTGCCACTGGATATATTAAGCGGCTGTTTGGAAAAGAGGAAAGGAGATGAAGAAAGCTTACCTGCAGTCAGGCATTTTCCTGCACTAGAAATATTAAGTTCCTCTACTATTTATGGCCCCAGCCCAAACATCATGGCATTACTCGTAGGCTGCAGGCATACAAGCAGCTTTGCATGCCCATTTACTAAACTATCAAAGAGCCTCCTTTGCTAGGACAGCATTAATCACCTCTTCAGAGTAAAAGGGATCTGCAATCAGTACCACAGCATTCTTAAAATAATGTTAACTGATGGCCCCAGGTAAGGGACTGTTTCTACAAAATAATTTCATTGTTACACAAATCTTAACAGGTAATCAGTGCTTGAGAACACTTGAGAAATTAACTGTTTTTCTACATGCTGGGTATATACTGTTGTTGCATGGCTCCACAATTCTGTGTTGAGGAACTGATTTCATTTCTGTGAATGAACCACAGACCTGGCTGAAGTTTATAGCGAATTGTTGACCCAGTCTCCCTGTTCAAATATATGCTTAACTGGCAGTGTACGTATGATATTAGCGGCTGGGGAGCTGTGTCTCATCGATGAGACAGCTGTAAGGAAGTTTTGCAGTGCTGGAAAACACTCCTTTCAGAAAATGGAAAAAAATAAAATATGAGCAGAAGGAGGCCAGTTTTGCAATTTGTCACTCAGTATGTACTTTTGTTTCTGGCATGCGGAGGAAAAGATCTTGAAAGAAAAGTAATCTGAAATCCACTTAAAGGCATGAAGAAACGCCTTAATGCCAAGCTTCATTGGTTCTCCTGCCTGTCCCGTGATCTACTGCTCTCCGGATACAAAGGATTCAACCAGTGTGGATACGTGAGAAATCACTTGCCTTTTTGGCAGGAGCAATATGGTGGGGAGTCTTCAAGGTTGAGCTAAAAGCTATAAAACCTATGAGAAAACACTTATATGTACACAAAAAAAGTTTGTTAAAAACACAGGGCCAGGAATACAGGCTACACATTTTTAAAAAATCAGTATGAACTGTTACACTGTTGATGATACAGTCATTATAAATGACTAATACAGGAACCTATGCATTTTGGCCTGTGCAGCATTCCTCAGCGGTCATATATACAAAACAAAATCATGAGTTGTTCTTCTCTACGCAACACAGTGTGGAGTGATTGTGTGGTGGGGTATGTATATTTTTTGTCCACCACCTCACAGGGGGGTGAGGCACATTTACATGTATATATTGTTATTCAAACTGGATATTTTAAAACAAATCACTAAATATAAGATCCTACAAAGCTTATATTTTGTGTGGAATAATTTTGAAAAATATAACCTTATGTAAGCTCAACCTTAGAGTGCCCCTGTTCTTTTCTGGTTGAGTTCTTTTTTGCTGTACTTTTTTGGCATTTGATAGGAACTATACAGCATACATTAACATGATGGGCGCTTACAATAAGGCTGTAATTACACCTGCACATGTGTCAATGTAGGTGCAGAACAAGTTTTGAAAATCTTCTAAGTTTCTATGTAGACATTTTATTTAATTGCATTGCTTTTATGATCCTATGTTTTAATTGGGAATAATTAAAATGAACCAAAGTAGAGCTTTTTGCTGTTTGGCTTCTGTTACTAGCCAAGTCAGCAAAAAGCTTGGTGAAAAGCCCTTTGTTCTCAATACTGCATGGAAATGTAAGAGATTATGAACTTAGTTGTTGTTTTAAGGTCGTCTTGTCCCGGCACCTTGGAGTCTGCCCCTTTTCTGACACAAAGCAAGAACATGGCTAAATGTTTAGACTCTTTGTCTAGAAAAATAGGGCAACAGAGAATAATTCTGATAAAGTGGGGCTGGACCTTAGTTCATAATACGTCAAAGGTGACAAATTGACATCTTCCAATTAGAGCATTAGTTTGTCCTAAATGTTTTGGGTAAGGGGATGATCTCCACCCTTTGCAATGATTGATTGATGATGCTAACTTTGGGGTGTATTCTTCTTGATGAACTGTTTGGATGTAACCTATAAAAATAAGAACTTTTAGCCATTTTGGTGTGGCTCCTCTGATGCTCCTCTGATGCTGTCTTGCCCGTTGTTGGCCGAATAAAATATTTCTTTGATTTTATTCTTTGTTGGCTTGAGCTTTTTGGCTTAAATATTTTGAACCCGTTACTGTGCGGTAACATCAATGTATATGGTGCTTTCTCAGAGATGCACTGGAATGAATCCTGTGCAGATTTAACCCACAGACATTCATTAGGTTGTACGTACCATTGGTGATAAAGATGCAAAAAGAAATTTTACTACAAGCCTCCATGCTAAATACAGATTCATGAGCCAGGTGCACAAAGAAAAGCCAAGAACAGCAGTTTACTAAAAGCTGAAGAGGAAGAGATTAAGTATATACACTAGCAGAAAATTCAGATTCAGAATTTGGAACTCATTTTCCCTATCTGGGATTCAGACTTTTAAAAATCTTGAATATTCAGGAGTCCATTCAAATCAAAAGGAATCAACCATTTCCCAACAACAACAAAGGAAATGACATTTTAAAAAGTTTCCCTCTTTGTTTGTTTTTTCACCCAGCCTAGCCCCCAAATGGTCTCTAGGGGTGGCAACTGCACAGCAGCATCCACAGTGGCCAGACAGTGGTGCCCAGGCTTTGGGCAATGAATATAATTTGACCATTCAGAACCTGAACACTGCGACTGTCACTAGAGTAGCATTAGGCCTGACACAGTGAAGGAGAGGACAGGTGGTGGTTGAGTTGGACAAACCCCCTGGGCAGCACTGATACGTGGACTGGAGCCCAAGATGGTGGTGAGTGGACAAGAAGCTCAAAGGAAGACAAGGAGAACTGTTTTAAGAGGCAGAGCATTCATCAGCAGCAAGTGGTCATGGGGCTGCAGGGGCATATAAAGCAATGGTGCCCACCTTTCAGTTGGAAAGAACCAATGGGAAGATGTCTGGACCTGTTGTTTGTGCCTGCTTCAAGATTCCATAAATGCAGACAAACATCAATCACAGGCCTTGCTCTCTACCTGGGCCTTTGTTCCTTGGCAAAACCACATATCCTCCTTGTTCTGAGATTGCAAATGCCTTAGCAGACCAGGGGCTCAGGAGAAGCAGCAGCAGAAGGCCATTGCTTTCACATCCTGCATGTGAGTTCCCAAAGGCACCTGGTGGGCCACTGCAAGTAGCAGAGTGCTGGACTAGATGGACTTTGGTCTGATCCAGCAGGCTATTTCTTATGTTCTTAAAACCACAGTAATACCAATCAGATCACAATCAGCTTCTTGCCCAACAACCTTGGTGCCAGGCTGTCTGGAAAATATCCCTTTCATTTCCCAGGCAAGCTCAGTGTGCTTACTGTGCTATCCAATGGAATTCTGAATATCTAGAATTAAACATGTTTGAAACGTTCAGAATATTTTGACTATAATGTGATTTGTAGGGCAGCCAACTCTGGGCTTGGGGAGCTTCTGGAAATTTTAGGACAGTGCCCAGTGAGATGATGAGAGGGAGATCAGCAGGGATGGGATGCCACAGAATCTACTTTCCAAAGCTGCCCTATTCTCCAATGGAATGGGTCTCTCTAGGCTGGAGACATTGGAATTCCAGGAAAATGCCAGACCCCACAGAGGTTAGCAACTGGAATTTTTGGGTGGACTCTAAATATTTCTGAGTTTGAATTGCACATAGAGATAGTTAATGTTACAAACTTGCACTGCAAAAAGAAAATGAAAAAGGAACATGAATTGCACAAATTGTTAGCATTCCAGTAGCAGTAGGAATCAAAACTTTATTTCCATCTGTACTCGTTGCGGTCTGTCTGACCTATCTGCCAGATCCATGAATGATCAAGAGGATGTACTGAGACTAGGGAAGCTGGACTCCTATGGGACCTGAGGAATCCCCTGGAATTGCAACTTCTCTCCAGACTACAGAAATCAGTTCTCCTGGAGAAAATTGATGTTTTGAAGGGTGGGGTCTATGCAGAGGTGGGATGCAGCAGGTTCTCACAGGTTCCCGAGAGTAGGTTACTAATTATTTGTGTGTGCCAAGAGGGGGTTACTAATTGGTGATTTTGCCACGTGATTTTTGCCTTAGTTACGCCCCTCCTCTCAGCAGTAGCGCGCAGAACTTGAAGCAGTCTAGCAGGAGGTGCACCGGCGTGCGTGGCAGCCTGCGCCTGCGTGCATTCGTTCCCAAGGACCGGCACAACGGCTGCGTCCTTGCCACAGCCCCGTCCAGCAATGCCCCGCCCCCGGAATGCCGAGCCACACCCCCGCCATGCCCCGCTCAGTCCCATTGGTGCTACACCACTGTTGGAATCCCACCACCATGGGAACCTGTTACTAAAAGTTTTGGATCCCACCACTGGGTCTATGGCATTGTAACCCTCTGAGGTCCTCCCCAGACTCCATTCCTAAATCTCCAGGAGTTTCCCAACCTGCATCTGGCAACCCTGGATCCCCCCCCCCCAATGCCTTGCTGGTAGTCATGGGGGACCTGATAACCCTAATTGAGACTATTCTAGAAAAAACAATAGAAGAGCTTTCTATTCTTGCTCATCCCCGTCATATACAGTGTCAGCAGAGTTTGTCATATTAGCACAAGAAATGCTGTCAGATCAGACTAGTGGTCCAGTGCGTAAGACTAGTACCCCTTTTTCACAGGATGGCCAACCAGTTGTCCTGGAGGGCCATCGAACGGGATTGCTGTTTACCTTATGATTTCAGAGGGTGTGAAAAATGAGACACGCGCCTTAATTAATTGTTTTCCAAAGTGAAAAAGAAATGTTTTCAAATACTTAAGGAAGCAAGAAGTGTTCTCCAAACAGTTCTTGGCCCACTAAGCTCACAGGTACAAAACAATCACATAATTTTTTGTAAAGGAAGCGGAGAAGCTACCAGTTGGAAGAATAACGATCTGTGACCTCCTCAACAATTCACTGAATGGGAAACCTCATCCGTCTTAGGGAATATTATTTACAACAAACGGAAAGCATTCTTCCCTAAAACTTCAAACTGATCTCTGCACTCTATCCAGAATAAATCACTTTGGGTACAAGCAAGTTCTTTCCCTCCATGTGGTTATGGGGTGAGCTCCACTCAAATGGGGAAATATTTTTCATATTTTCTTTGATATCAAGATTGACTTTGATAGGAGTCATGCTAGGAACACATGGCCTCTTGTTTCCATTGTTCTCTGGAGTCAGAAACCCAACATTAATCTCCCCTTTCCTACAATGTGGTTTAATTCCTGTACGCACACAACTATTAATACATTCCTCTGTCTTGTGCTTTTTATTAGCCCAGACCTCCTGCTTTACACGACTGGAATGTTACATGTATTGTATTCATTATTTATTATTGTTGTATTGGTAGCTATTGTGCAGTAGGAAACTCATTTCCCTCGGAGGAGTTTGTTTCCTTTTAATTTTCTCTTACCTCGGGCATTTTGATAGGCTTGAGTGGGAAGAAACAGGCCGACTGAGAAACAAAGGCTTCTTAGCCATTTTGAAAATACTGCAGCTTTATCAATAGCAGACCGCAGCCAGAATACCTGCTGTTTCCCATCTAGCTCAGAAATGATGGACAAGGCAAAAGCTGTCAGTATTGTGTGTATGACAATGAGGGCTGGCTCTCAGTAAATATTAGGCATTGGTAAGAGAAAAGAACACTTCTGCAATGCAGATCACAATCCTCAATGCTGTATTAGAAACAGAAATGTGAAATTTTGTTCAAAACCCATGAATAACCGTAGTGACATCATTTTGTGGTGATGGAGGAACATGATAACACAACCAAGGAGCAAAAGGTGCATGAGGCACCTTCCTCTACTCCAAAGGCAGCCTTTTCCCACACCTTGTGATGTACCACACAAAGGGTTGGATTACAAAACATGTCAATAAGAAGTGCTGATGGCCACTCTTCTCCCAGCTTGGAGTAGTGGTTAAGAACCAAGTTTGATTACCCATTCCTCCACATGTGGTGGACTCTAACCTGGTGAACTAGGTTTGTTTCCCTGCTTCTCCACATGAAGCCTGCTGGATCAATTTGGGCTTGTCCCAGTTCTCTCAGATCTCTCTCAATCCCACTTGCTTTACAAGGTGTCTGTTGCATGTGGGCAGGGAAGGGAAGGCAATTATAAGCTTCTGTGCAGCTCCTTATGGCTGAGAAATGTGGGGTATAAATCTAAACTACTACTACTACTCCCACCACTCCCTTCTTCTTTAACAACCATTTCTGGACCCAGGATGTTTTCTTCCCATGATTGTCGTCCCAAGCGGAATACTAGCCATGCTGGTCAAAGAGTCTGCAGGAGGAGGGGGAAGTTGTTCGATTTTTTTCCTCTTGTCTCTTGGGTGGACAGAGCACTACTGATGGGAGCAGAAGAAGGGAATGACTTCATCTGCTACTGGAGCCTTCAGACCCACATAGCTAATACTCTATATGGGCCTTGCAATCCAGGCAAAAAAATATAGCCAAAACCAGAAGTGGCTGGTGCGAAGAGAAGAGGTCAGATAGATCCTTGTGGGGACTGCTCAAGAAATTGTTTTTCTCGAAAAGTGTATTTAGGACCCAGGGATTTCACTCTCAGGTAACATAACTACAAACCAACTCAGGGGTTCCCCATGAACTGAGCATAGAATTTTACATCAGGCACTTGCAAGAGAAATGGAAGAGGCCACCATATTCATATCCAGGAGATTATCATATCATGGCCTGGATAGCCCAGGCTAGCCTGATCTTCTCAGAAGATCAGATGGTTCCCATTCTCAGAAAACACACAGGAGGACTTAAATAAACTGAATCCAAAGACACAGCAGTTAATTAAGCCACAATTTGGGGGAAATTCAGAAACTGTCAGGGCACATTTTGACCTAACGCCTACTTGTTATATCTACAGAGTGTGCAGCCCCACTTAAATTGTGAACTGTGACTATGTATCATAAGCACAAGTTCAGAAAGGAGATAAAGATTACACCTAATCCTTCCTCTGGGATAAGAAGCCCATGAGATTAATGACTTGGAATGCACAAGCAATATGAAATTATTGTTTATCCAAATATTCCACATTCCATATCAAAAGTTAAACAGGGGGGAAAGCATAGAAGTCAGTTTGGCAGCTTCCAACCAGTAGAATAGTATAACTCAATATTTCTAATTCTTCCTCAGAAATGATAATGGCTTTTAAAAACTGTGCACTCAAATGTCCTCACAAGACAAAAGATGTTCTAAGGCAGAGTTTTATGGCATGGGTATCATGATTTCTTTACTGCCTGACTCCATTTCCCTGAGCCAGAGTTGCCAGCCTTCAGATGGGACCTGGAAACCTCCCAAAATCACAACTTCCAGAGATCAGTTTCCCTAGGGAACAGGGTTGCTTTGAAGGGTGGTCTTACCTGTGGAGGCTTACCTGGGGAATTCAGATTAGCCTGTGCAGTCCCCCACATGCCAGCTGGGTGACCTTGGGCTAGTCACAGCTTTTCGGAGCTCTCTCAGCCCCACTCACCTCACAGGGTGTTTGTTGTGAGGGGGGAAGGGCAAGGAGATTGTAAGTCCCTTTGAGTCTTCTACAGAAGAGAAAGGGGGGATATAAATCCAAACTCTTCTTCTTCTTCTAAACTGTATAGGGCTTTAAAACAGTTTAGTTGGAGAAGGCTGGAATGGTATACTCCCTATAACCTACTGCAGTCAGACCTCTCGCTGCAGCATTCTGCACCAGTTGTAACTTCCAAACACTTTTCAAGGGCAGCCTCACATAGGCCCTTTCTGCACGGGCCATTTACGGCGCCCTGGGGATGGCAAAAACGCCGTCCCCAGGGAGCCGTTCGCACAGGTGGCGCTGCAAAAATGCAGCAGCGCCGACCTGGCTCCCCTCCCCCAGGGTGGCGTCAGGCAGCCTCCAAAAACCTCCCTCCTGGAGGGAGTTTTTTTGGAAAACAGCGCATTCCCGGTAGCACCATGCGAACGGCACTGCTGGGAATGCGCTGTTTCCCCCGTCCCTCTCCCACTCACCTCGTCGCCTTTGTCGCCCTGCTGGCCTCCTAAGACCCTCCCTCGCTGTCCTCCGACCCCTGGAGGTCGGACGGCAGCGTGGGCAGGTCTTAGGAGGCCAGCAGGGCGACGAAGGCGACAAGATGAGTGGGAGAGGGACGGGGAAGAGACGGCTCCGTGAAGAGCCGCCTCTCTTGCGCCGGCCTCACCGGGGGCCGCTCGCACACTCCCGTGCGAACGTCCCCCACCCCTCCACTGGCAGAATTCCTGCCAGTGCAGGGGCGCCCAAATGGCCCGTGCGGAAAGGACCATAGAGTCCCTTGCAAAAGTCCAATCTAGATGTTATCAAGGCATGTACCAGCTGGCTCACTAGCCGTAGCTTAGCATTTTTGTTTGCCAATCTCTTTCCCCTTTGCAGCACAGTTGGAGAGTGGAAGTTACTGCAAATCTACCCTAACAGTTAGAAAAATAAAAACAAAATACACATACTTACAGGGTCAGGGCAAGATAAGAAGGATCAGACCTCTATCTAAAGCTGATCTGAAGAGACCAAATATATATTTGCCTGCTCCTGTGTAAAAGGGAAGGAGTAGAGGTTGGGCAAGTTTTGTTTTGTTTTGTATATTATTAAAGGCTTACACAGCCAGAATCACTAGGATTATGTGGGTTTTCTGAGTTGTATGGCTGTGTTCCAGTGGTATTTTCTCCTGATGTTTTATCTGCATATGTGGCTGGCATCTTCAGAGGATCTGGTGGCAGTAAAGCAAGTGGAGTATATATACCTGTGAAATGCCCATGATGGGAGAAAGAATCATTTGCATTTATTAAATGTGTTAAAGGTGCAGTTTGTAAGTGTAATTTGCATGTGTTACGTGGAATTCTCCCATTTTAGCATTTGTATGTGTGTATGAAGATGCCAGCCACAGATGCAGGCGAAACTTCAGGAGAAAATAGTACTGGAACATGGCCATACAACCCAGAAAACCCACAACATCTCTTTTGTTTGGTTTTTACCAAAATGGATCATAGGCCCTTTCCGCACGGGCCATAAACAGTGCCTTGGGGACGGCAAAAACGCCTCCCGAGCAGCGCAAAGTCACCATTTTCCGACCTTGCTTCCCCAGCGAGGTTTACGGCAGCGGCTCGAAGGCGCCATCCCTCCCCCCTGCGACCAGTCGACCTACCATCTCTGCGGCCGTCTAGCATGTCGCCGAGGCCTGGGGACATGCCCCCCTGCCCTGCGACGCTGGAGTGGTCGTGCAGGGCAGGGGGCGTGTCCTCAGGCCTCGGCAATGTGCCAGCCGGCCACAGAGACAGTAGGTCGACCGGGCGACGGTGCTCAGCGGCGCCGTCTTCCCGGTGGTTTCTGGGACCGTTCGTGCGAATGGTCCCAGGGGGGTTGAGTCGGCGTCGTGTATGCCGACCCAACCCCCATCATGGCCGTACGGAAATGGCCATACAGGCAACATGATGTGAACCCCATTTCACACTTTACCTCACTGCTTATAGCATTTAATTTGCTTCAGAGAAACCTGCTGTCCTGTCAATAGAACAAGGAAATAAGTTCAGCAGGGTGCAGAAGAAAAATTCTGAAATGAATGAATCTATGAATGAACGAAGGAATTAATGATTAGCACTCCACACTATATCTGTTTAAAAATAAACCACCATCTCCTAGCCACATCACTTTGGAGAAAAATGTGGCCTTCATTGCCATCTCTTTGTCTGCCTAATGTGAAAGGGAGTATTTTAACAGTTTGTAAAGCTGGGAGACTTTCTTCTTTTAGACTGCAGTTTGGCAGGGAACATATCTGAAAATTTGATACTGATTGAATAGTGGAGGGAGAGTAAATTAGAACTGAAATGGTTGAGCCTTTCATTACCTCTAGATCAGGGGTAGGGAACCTGTGGCTCTCCAGATGTTCAGGAACTACAATTCCCATCAGCCTCTGTCAGCATGGCCAATTGGCCATGCTGGTAGGGGCTGATGGGAATTGTAGTTCCTGAACATCTGGAGAGCCGCAGGTTCCCTACCCCTGCTCTAGATGGAGAAACATGTTTTCCTATGTAATGGAAATTTGGGGATAAGAGGCTCCCTTGGTAAGGGAAATAATACTTGAAAATATCATATCAGTTATGTACGCCTCACAAATGAGCACTTGTTTACCACTGAAACTAGAGGGTTGATTAATAACCCCTTAATATCATTTAAAAATTCCAAACAAACTAACAACTCTGGGGAATGGAATTGCGGGGGGCGGGGCACTGTTACAGTGGTTCTCCTCCTATCTTCATGGTTGGTTGCAGAATACAACAATGGAGAACTCATGCTCACAGTCCTGGGAGCTCCCTTGTGGGGTCCTATCCCCTATGCTCAGTTTTCTTCCCTACGCTGTTCAACATCTACATGAAACTGGGTGAGATCATCAGGGGAATTGGAGTCAAGTGTCATCTTTTCACTCCCAGGCCCAATTCAAGGTGTTGGTGTTGAAGTACAAAGCCCTAAACAGCTTGGGCCCTGCTTATTTGAACAACTGTTTGTGTCTGTATATACCTCCTGGGGGTTTCACATGAGGAGGCACTCCTAGTGGAAGATTCCTCTGCTGAAAGGCAGGGGTAGAGCACACAATAGGGCTTTCTCTGTTATTGCTCCCAGACTTTGGAATAGTCTCCCCTCAGAGATCTGTCATGTACCTACCTTTTATGGTTTTGGCACATGGGGAAGACCTCTTTCCCCAGGCATTTGGTAAGCCTTCCTAGAAACCCCCTCTATGCTTGCTGGTCTGGTGGGTAGGGGTGGGGGAGTGAGGGTTGGGGTTATTTTAATGTTATTTTTATTGTTTTAACTGTTATGTTTTATTGCTGATTTCAGTTTTATAAATTGTGTCAACCACCTAGAAATGCGGGTATGAGGTGGGGTATAATTTTTTATAAATAAATAGCCAAATCCATAGTTTCAGTCTTTGAACACAGTGTACTACATATACCTACTGTATTCTGTAGTCGAATGGCGAGATTGAAGTCCATTGCAGATTGAAGTCCATTGCAGAGGCCAACACGATTTGGGGGATGCAAACATTTGAAAGATAAAGCTCCCTTGTGTCTGAAAAAGGGAATTTTAACTCTCAAAAAGTATACCCTGAGAATCTTGTTGGTCTGCAGGGTGCTACCGGACTTGACTACAGACACAGCCTGAAAAACCCACCACAACCAGTTGAATCCGGCTGCGAAAGCCTTCGACAATACATTGACTATAGCTGTATGCCTAGTGATTTTCTGTTTCTGTTTTTTAAAAATAATTCATTTATTTAGATGTTGCCACATGTGGTACATACAATCATTTTGGAGCATTTTCTTCCTAGGGCCACAAAGGTCCCCCAAACTGCATGAGCATTGCTTCATGAAGACAGCAGCAATAAGGAACAATGTCAGGTTGTCTTCATGTTGAGGCTCTGTCATGGGCACCAGGCTTAAGGAAGCTACTGCTGACAGATAAACCAAACAAATGTGTTCCTTCCCCATTAGGTCATTGTGATTTGTGTTTTGCTGCATGCTGCACCAGCTTCAGTTCCTCCTCTCAATGAATCACTGGACTGTGGCTCATATGGGAGGCAGTGAAGTCATGCTTTACCGCCAGTGTCTTATCGTCTAGAAGATGAAATGAAATCTCTTTGCCAGTGGGAGATATTTAGACACATTTCTTGTGGATCCTGCTCTGTGAAAACATCACTGTTGCAATCCATCAGCTGCATCCTCCCTTCTTCTGCAGGCCTGCCGAATCTAGGAATAATGAAATACATCAACTGTCTTGCTGGCAAACTCACTGTCTGCCTCCCTCAAAAGCTGTCTGAACTTTGGCCATTTCTTTTCTACTGTTTTCAATATGAAGACAGTCAGCTCCATTTCCCATTCAGGACTGTCATATTAAACATGCTTTATTGGTCCAAACTCTGTTCAGTTCTTGTTCTGTATTCATATTTCACTTCAGATCCAAGAGATATGCATCAAGGCCATTTGGAGTTTGCTCTGCAATGCGAGTGAAGGAATAAAGGATGCGAAGCCAGAGCTGGATGGATCCTTTGTGCCTTAAAAACAGGTTTCAGTTTAGTTTTCCTCTATTATGGGAGTGGTTTTTCTTGCCATTGGATCTATTGATTTTTTTTGTCTTGTATGAGTGTAAAAAATGATCTATCTTGGAATCATTCCCGGTAACTATTATGGCAAGTCTTCATCTGGCATCTTCTTCTACTGTTGGTGGGGAGTGACATTTGATCACATTCCAAAGCAGAAAATTTATCTAGCCAAATTTATC